>NC_092333.1:84182500-84377500 GCF_046630445.1 Rutidosis leptorrhynchoides
ACTACGAACCAAAAAATTGGTGTCTATTAATTCAATCGCTTACAATAATTTTTCGTCGAAATTTGAAGAAATTTAAAGAAAGTTCTATGTCCTAAAAACTAGAGCTTAGAAATGAAAAAGAAAAAGCGCGTCGAAAAACAAAAGGTCAAAAAACAAGCGTCGAAAGAAAAGCGTCGAAACTTAAAAGTTTAAAAACTAAAAACTAAAAATTGCGTCTAAAGGTATTAAAGCTTAAATGCAATTCTAAACGGAAAACGGCAATTACTCAAAAAGTACTAAAATCTATAAACTTAAAACGACGCCGCAAAATTCTAAAGCGCCTAAATCTTAATCTAAAGAAAAAGCACTTAAGGAATTTTACGGCAAAGCCTAAAAATCTAGAAATATAAAACAACTATGGCAAAAACTAACTTAAAACTAATATACCGAACGATAAATATACAAATTATGAATTTAAATGAATAAAAAGATACACAATATAAAAATAAAACTAAAGTTATAAAAATATAATTTTTTATAAAAATATTATTTTTATATTATTCATGTAAAAGTATTAATATAAATATGTAAATAATAATAACTAAAACTTAAAATACAAATTATATTAAAACTATATAATAATTAAACCAAAATAATAATAATAAATATAAAATTAAAACCCTAATTCGAATTTAATGTGTGGGTTCAGACCTGTCAGACCAGCCTCCGCGATCGTGATGGGGTTTTGCCTATTTAGCTCCGCAATCGCTGAGTAATGCAGGCTCAGAATTCGGTGCAGGCCAAAACAGGTTCGTTTTTTTTTCAAACTTATATATAGAAAATTTATAAAAATAAACTTATATTTTAAAAACTAAAAATAAAAATAAAAATAATTTATAATTTTACAAAATATTAAAAATACGTTTTTTTGTTTTTTTTAATTATTTTTTTACAAATATAAATTAAAAATAACATTTTGCCGCTCCCCGCAGCGGCGCCAAAAACTTGATGTGTGAAGCGGAGGGGTACGAAATATATTATATTTTACTACGAAATATGACGAAATATAATACAAGTTACACAAGTTTTAATTATTTATTTACAAATGGGATATACCTAAACTCTGCTACAACACTATATGCACTGTACCTAATCGTAGAGTAGTATAGTTTTTAGTAAATCCGGTTCGTTCCACAGGGAGATGACTTATTTTACACTATATTTTTATATAACTATATTTGTACAAAATATATATATTACAATTATTATTATTATAAAAGGGGGCTTTTACCGTTTAATGACCGGTTTGTCGATTTTAAATAAAGCGTAAAGATAAATGACGATATTTAAATAACGATAAAATTAATAACAATAATTAAAATAACAATAAATAAAAGTACGAGGAAATATAAAATAAATTATATTATGCTTATTTAAACTTCCGTACTCATGATGTTTGATGTTTTGATTTTAATTTATTACTCTGGGTTAATTGTCCTTTATCCTGGATTTATTTGAAACCTATCTGGTTTGTGCCCATAATAGTTCATCGGTCATAATTATAAAATGCTCGTCAAATTAACCTTAATCCCGAAGTCAAATATTCCAACTAATTAGGGATTCGAACTGTAACAAGGTTTTAATACTTTGTTAATAATTACACCAGGTTATCGACTGCGTGTAATCTAAGGTTTTAATACTTTGTTAACAATTACACCAATTACCCTTGTATGTAATCCACCCCATTTTAATGAGTCCATTAACTATTAATCAATCCCCGTCTCCGGTCAAATGAACAATTATTAGTATTTATAAATATCCCGCTCACCGTACCCGATCGAGCGTATGTGGCTATTTATAAATACGTCAAATTGTAAATCTCTATATTAATCAAATATAAAGTCCATTAATAACCCATAGTCCCATTTCCACAAGTGTCGGTCTTTTGTCCAAACCCTAATTATGGTCCAAAGTTCAATAACCCCGTCTTAACATTTAGTCCAACATCATGATTACTTCGGCTCAAATAAGCATAATAATAACTTAAATACGAGACATTAATTTAAAAAGAAAGAACATAGCTTACAGTGATTATTAATCGCGTAATGTTACACGGACAGAACTCCGACTTTAAAACCCGTAAATAACCATTACATTACCTAATCTAAACTAATATAAAACTAAACTAATTTATATATATATATATATATATATATATATATATATATATATATATATATATATATATATATATATATATATACATATTATATATATCAGAGAGAGAGATTGATATGGTGCAGGTTGATCGAGCAGAAGGCTGGAGTATTTATAGGCGAATTTGAGTCCTGGTGTGCTCTGCGATCGTGGAGGTTTTACCCTTTGCAACTTCGCGATCGTGGAGTTTCCAGTTCCAGCTCACCATTTGAATTCAAAACGTGGGCTGTTGATTTTTATAATATATATATAATATCATGTAATTATATATATATTATATTATATTCTTGTGCATAGTTAACTTGTAATTTTAGCTCCGTTGACTCGTACGTTGATACTCGGTTTATGTCTCGGTTCCGGATTTTTGAACGTCTTTTCGTATGCTTAGATATCTTGTACTTTGCGTTCCGCGACTTGTACTCTTGTAATTTTTAGACGTTTCTCATCAATAAATTGAACCACTTTGATTGTATCTTGTATATTTGAGCTTTTTGGACGTTTGCGTCTTCAAATTTTCGTTTTCTTCTTTTGTCTTCGCACTTATTTATTTAAACGATTATTACATAAAAATAGAACAATATTAACTAAAAGCTTTACATATTGGAAGGATATTGTGCCTAAATATATGTTCATTTGGAGCACTATCTAGGTCCACTAGGAAGCAATCTCTTTATCCGTCGAATAGAGAGATGGATGACTTTCTCTACTTTTGAGAGTGTTTTCACTCTAGGGGAAGAAACGACTTGTTTTTATTCTCGGATAGGGGAAGGATCGTCTACATCTCACCTCCCCATACACTACTTATGTGGTATTGAGTTTTGTTGTTGTTGTTGTTCTGAAAAAGGTCTCAGCTATCGGGTAGACTTAGTGAAGATTTTCCCTCTCCTTTGAAGAAAAAACTTCCCAATTATTTTAGAGTATAGGAATAATTATTTTTATTTAACATCATCACATCTCACATTATTTGTAGGATTAAATAATGCTGCTTTGTTGTATTTAAAAGTTCAAAAAGAATACGGAGTATATCTTTAGTTTGGTCGATCTTACTTGTACTTACTTATAAATGGTGTAAACTAGAGAGAGAAGAGATGAGCTGAGTCTTGCATTGCAGAAGTATAAGAGTGCAGATCGATGATATTCGAAGCCTCCAAGTGGGAGATTGTTGAGGTGTAGGCTTCGGTTTAAGCCCAATAAAACCGGCCAGGGTTTACTTGGTGACCAAGTTAGGGTTTGGCCAACCCTAATTGTTTGGGCCGTTTTTTATGTGGATGTCCTAGTCTATATATAGTCTCTCAATTGTACATGTATTGTAACACCCTCCAAATTAATAATATACTCTCTAGTTCCAAAGTGGATGTAGGTTTCACCTAGAAACCGAAACACTATAATTCTCGTGTCATCGCTCTTTATTTTTTCTGTGTTTTTCGGCTATTGTGTGTGCTTGTGATTATTTTCGCAGGTTATTACTTAACATAAACATTTTGTAGGAGTCTCTTGTATAATTGATAATGATGGAGTGAGTATTTTTATAGACCATATAGTTGAGCGTTGTCACATGTCCAAGTAGGTTTCTAGGTGATGAAAATTCTTTTTGGTAGTAAATCGAACTTGTATTTCTGTACAATATTTGTCCCTGATAATGCATTCTGGTTAAGGTGTTTTTCAATTAGATTTTACAATTAAAGTCATTGCTTAGTTATTTAGAATTAAGTGATCTTGTTTTATGTTATGCACACGTATATGGGTTTAGATTTCCCCCGAGTATTTTTGCAAGGTCTAGCAAACAATCTCAACTTATATGAAAGAGCTGGAGCAACACCTTACAAAGTCAAGCATTAGAGAGCTAGTAGTTTTTGAATTCCCAAAATTTTCTCTAATGTCCCTATTAGCATCAACTAGTTTTTCAACCCTCGCTTCGCGCCGGGGTTCGGTTTCCAATGTATTTTATTATGTTTATTTTCCAAAATTATTTTGTGGCTAACGATAATGTCGTTGAAGCGCAACTCGAGTCGAACGAAAAGGTATAACCTGTCAAAGATTTAGATGTTATCTTAAATTAACAATATATGTGTATTTCCGCGTTTTGCTATGGAGTTGTTGACTTTTTAAAATTTAACGTAATTAACCCGTTATCTTATATTAACATTCCGTATGATTTAAGAATAGAATATTTACCGAGTAATATCAAAAAAATTAGTAAATAATTTTTTTTTAAAAATAATAAGACTCATATGTATATGTTGTTAATAGATAAAAATAAGCACGGAGTCCGTGAGGAAAAAATCAACGTGTATGAAAGGTGGACTCAAATATTTAGCTTTTTTAAGAAGCGTCCGTTTTGCGTATAGTTAGTGACATTTTGTTCGTAAAATTATTTCGAGCTTAACGACGGTGTCGGAAAAATTTAACTCGTTGCGGGCGAGAAGATATGACCCGTTGAATATTTGGGTGGAGTTTAGTTAAGATTTTGTATGAAAATTTTGAGTTGACACTTTACACCCTGTTTGGGGGTCGTTTTTAAATTTGGAACGAAGTGTGGGGGCTTTTTGGAAAGGGACAAAGTGTGAGGGGCTTTTTGGAAAGGGGAAAAAAGTGAAAAGACAGAAACGCCCTTGGTACTATTTGTAGATTTTGTCTAATAGTTAATATAGTAATATTGCGTCTAACTCTTTAATGTAGTTAATCACAAAAAATGACTCATGGAATTTGGATCATCCATGTCTCTCTAACATTTACAATATATTCCGATTCAGCTTATTAATTTAATTAAATGTACCGAATGTTTCATCATTCATGCTCACAGAATATAAGCATCAATAGCTAGTCGGTGAGTTGCTTGAGGTTTGTGTGGTGACGGTTGGTATTCTCTCATCCGTCTCCCATGTTTTATCCTCACATGTCTGGGGTCTCCGGTGTTCTTTTCGTTGGCTTTTGTGCTTGTTAAAATGAAAAGACTTAATTACACGTTTAGTCACTGTGGTTTGTCAAATATTGCAACTTTAGTCACTATAGTTTTTTTTTTTGCAAGTTTAGTCACCGTGGTTTCAAAAAATTACATGTTTAGTCACTCAAGTGAACTGACGTTAATTTGGTCTGTTAAAACACATCATGTGCTGATCACGTGAGGGGTAATTTTGTCAATTCCCTTGTAACTTCAACTTTATACGAGTATCACATAAATGAAACCAAACACCTTGCTTTGATTCAAAACTAATCACCTGATTCAAACCAGACACATTAATGAAACCAAACCCCTTCTTTGATTTAAACACAAACTTAAATCAAACCATGTCAAACTTCATCTTCATCTTCTCTCTGATCTAAAAGAAACCCAAATCAAATTAAATTCATCTAAATCACAAGAAACTAAATCTAATCTAAATCCAAATTATTAATATCTGAATTAAATTAAATTTAAATCTAAAATTAAAAACCCAAATAAAAATAATTATATTAAACACATCCCTGCCTTCGTATTGTTGGATTTCATCTTTTAAACATTCAAGTCTAATGCACAGTTCCTTGCTATAGTATGATTCTTGATTGAAAAAAATATTTATATTTATATTTATATTTAATTAATTTCAACCCCACTTTATAGATTACTACTTCTCCAAAATGATTATTACTTCTCCAAAATGAAGGTGACGGTGTTGCTGCTGCGGCGGTGATGGTGACTAGCAGTGACCCATGTTTATTGCAGGTGGCGGCAGTTTTTGCAGGCGGTGGCGGTTTTTGCAGGTGGCGGCAAGTGTTGGCGGTGGTTGTATTGTGGAAGATATGTATGTAAATGTATATCGATTAGGGTTGATTTAATTGCAGGTGAATTGAAGATATGTATGTAAATGTATATCAATTTCATTTTTATTGTAGATGAGCTTGATTTAATTGAGGTGAATTGATGAACTGTTGGAAATTAGGGTTTCAAATAAAAAGGGAAAACAAATGTAGAAGAAAAGGGGATAAAGGGCTTGGTTGGTGATATGGTGCGAATAGACAAAAATACCCCTCACGTGATCAGCACATGATATGTTTTAACGGAGCAAATAAACATCTGTGAGACTCGGTGATTAAAATTGAAATTTTTTGAAACCACGGTGACTAAACTTGTAATTTTTTGAAACTACAGTGGCTAAACTTGCAAAAAAAACTATAGTGACTAAAGTTGCAATATTTGACAAACTACAGTGACCAAACGTGTAATTAAGTCTAAAATGATTTAGTGTGGCCAGTACCAATGTTTTCATATGTTATAACATAAGTTATGTTTTATTTTCTATTCAAACATGTTTTCAACATGTTGGTAACATGGTCAAAACCAGAATTTCAAATAGTTTGTGTCAAAAGTAATACTAAAATATATCGAGTCCCAAAAATATTTAATGGGAGATAAAAAAAATTAAGTAAACTATATTGGTCGCACATAGATATTTATGAATAGATTAAATTTATTTAATAAGTCTATTTAAGTAAACACTAAATGTAATGTCACAGCATATTTACTTTTCATAAATATAATAAGGGCACTAGGACTCGTGACATTGAACTCAATATCTAATTTCAATGCTTAGGAAGACACTGAGATTTAACATTGAAGGCGAAAGTGGGAAATGGTTCGGATTTCTAATTTCAATGTTTAATCCATTTTTAATTATTATTTGATTAATTTTTTATTAAGTTTTTATACTATAATCAACCGTTGCCACCAATCTTTCAACGTCGCCTATTTAACTTTGTAGCTCAACGGTGGTTTAACGTTGAGCCGGTGTCGACGACAGTGAGATACCGACAGCAAATTTGATCGATACTGAAAAAAACATATCGACCCCGGGTACTATTTGTGAGTTCAATCCATATCGTTTCATAAACTAATTTTTTTTGTAAAATATAAATACATTGTAAATAATAGTAAAAGTATTAGTGTTTTAAAAAATTGTTTCCAAGTTTTTGTAAAGTTGCAAACTAAAATCCCACATCAATCATAGAACAAAATAAACGTATGCATATAAGTCTAGGAAAACCTCTTTATACTATCAATTGACTTTAAAGAATAGGTGAACTCTTGAACTTATATTATAGACATGTTGTTGACTTCTTGGGCTATATGATCTTTAATAGACTGAGAACCAAACCACATGAGTTCCTTACCACTTATTTTTTTTTCTTCGATGTATATGTATTGACTTTTGAGTGGGGTCACTTGACCCCACAACTTGATAAATAGCTCTGCTCTTGGTTGGTGAGTCCGTTTTTGATGATTGTTAGTGTTGTGCAACATTTTGCGATTCTTTGGTGGCTAGGTCCTTTGATTTACTTTTGTATCCGTTGTACTTGTTAAATTTCGAATCCGTTTAATATTATTAAGTTTTTTTCCTTAAAAAATCAATACCTGATGTAGATGCTCATAATATTTAATTGGGATTATCACTTTTTGCCCATTTTTTTTTCCACCTTTTTGCCTTGGAGCCCAAAAAAAAAAAAATTTGGCAAATTGCCCGCGCAAGGCACAAGGTGCCTTGCGCCTTGCGTCCTTGCACCTGGGTGTGCCTATTGAGACCTTGCTTCCCGGGGACGCAAGGACGCAAGGAGCCTCTTGCGACCTTGCTTCCCGGGGACGCAAGGACGCAAGGTGTCTCTTGCTCCTGCCTGATCGTTTTCCTTCAGACATTTCATCGAACACCTTATGTGCATGCATAATTTTTATGTGATTAATGGAAGAACTTACTGTATAACTTTTACTTACTGTATAAATTATAAAAAGGACTTATACAGAAACTTCATTTAGGTATAACATATATATACTCAAGTTCGATTCGGTTATAAAATTTTGAAGATTATAACTTGACAAAAACTTGCTGGAGTATTTCTTCGTAAATGAAGCTGGAGCTCGAATGGGTAGATATATTGAAACTTGATTTAATTCAAATATTAACATTCAAATGTTACGGAGTAATATAATTCTTATATTCTTATATTAATCACATAAAAATATGCATGCACATAAGGTGTTCGATGAAATGTCTGAAAGAAAACGATCAGGCAGGAGCAAGAGACACTTTGCGTCCTTGCGTCCCCGGGAAGCAAGGTCGCAAGAGGCTCCTTGCGTCCTTGCGTCCCCGGGAAGCAAGATCGCAATAGGCACAACCAGGTGCAAGGACGCAAGGCGCAAGGCACCTTGCGCCTTGCGCGGGCAATTTGACAATTTTTTTTTTTTTGAAGCTCCAACGCAAAAAGGTGAAAAAAAATGGCCAAAAAACTAAAGATAATTACTTGAAGATTAAACGAAAATGATCAGATGCAGTAAATGAATGTTGAGAGACAAGTGAGGGGTACATGAGAAAGTGGGGAAAAGCGAGCAGTTGGAAAGTGGAAAAGGTGACTTTTCTTTTTACCAAATCCTAAAATAATTGATTTCAAAAAAAAAAAAAAAAAAAAAAAAAAAAAAAAAAAAAAAAAAAAAAACTCATTTATTTATCTTTAGTTGTAAACTTACATGCAAAAGCATGGTTTGATATTTAGTTTAGCGAATCAGTGGTGTAGCTGATTGATCAAATTTGATTGCTTAAAGTCCGATATCTCCCGCCTAGGTATTTCATCAATATAGATAACTTATATATACATATCTTACAAGTAAAAGTTAAAGTACTAAACGTAAAAAATACTTAGAATAATAATATTATACCCTTAATTATCTTACAAATAAAAGTTATCCTCACACACAATTTTTTAATCCATCTAAACTTAATTTACTGTTATACCTTTAATTATACTTAGAATAGTAATATGAGTTCAACCATCTAGATTAATTTATGAGTATAATTGTAAATTTATTAGACAAAAGTGTAGATGTATCAAAAAGTTGTGTGTGGGGATCAATTCTCTTATATAAATATTGTTTACTCAAATATATAAATAGTTTTACCAAAGGGCTTTTGGCTTAGATGTATTAATGAAACTTATCAACTTTGAAGTTGTGAGTTCGAGTCTCATCGTAGACAAAATGATACACGTGTTTGCTTTTGACATTTTTATAATCATTACAAGATAACTAGTAATGAATTTTGAATCTAAAATTTCTTGTGTAGATTTTAAAACTTAAACCACTCAGCTAAGTACCTATAGTAAAGAAATTGTTAGTAACAAAACCTCAAGGTGTTTGTGTATTGATGACTTAACCCTTCATGAGGAAGGTCAGGGGTTCAATTCTTATGAGCTGCAATATATTTCCTTTGAGGATAATCGTCCATTTAATGAGCCTCGGAGGTTTTGCGCTCGAGCTTATAGAAGTGTTGATAAGTCCAAGGGCTAGACTGTAGATACCGCAAACTTGAAGTCTGAGGGGTTGAATGGCTTTTACGAAGAGTTCAGTGTCTAATTAGTAACTATTTAACTAATTGTTGTTAGAATACTCTTTGTCTGTTATTAACGGATATAAACACTATGTAGTGAGCTACTTTGCAATTCTAGTTAGTGAAATGGAAGAAATGAGTTTTTCTCACCAATTTGTGTGTGTTTTCCATTAATTTTGTTCATATGGTATCAAAGCGTACTATCAATAGAGTGTAATTGATTTCGTTAAGTCAATTATGTATTATGTCGATTTAAAATTAAAATTAGGTCATTTTGAATTCGTTTAATTCCGCCAAATCGAGTTCAAATGGATCAAGATTTTCAAAATCCTTTATATTTGCATCCTTCTGATGGACCTAATTCCTTATCTGTGCAAAAAAAAAAAAAAAAAACTTACCGGATCTCAAAATTTCCGTTCATGGCATTGATCTCTGGAGATTTCTCTTTCTACTAAGCGTAGGATTGGATTTGTTACAGGCGTTGTTGTCCGACCTATTTATGATGTTAATAGTCTGAAATGTGGGATACATGCAATCATATGGTAAAAAGTTGGATAATGAGTAATGTAATTGAGTCAATTGCCAAGTCCATAATGTTGATATGGACTGCACATGAAATTTGAAAGCAATTAGAGAAGAGATTTACCTTGAGTAATGGTTCACGTATGTGTAAGTTGCATCAGGAAACTTATGGTACTGAACAACAAGGAATGTTAAAAGTGAATATTATACAAAGGTGAAGGCATTTTGGAGGGATTAAATTCTATGGATGAACTCTACCTAGAATCACTACTATAACTGGTGAAATTACAGAACTCCTGACTGCAATTAATAAACAAAAGAAAGAGCAACACGTGTTTCAGTTCTTGATGATCATTTAGTGCTCTCAGAAGTCAACTTTTACTAATGAATCATCTTTCAAATGTTGAATCTACTTGCTCAATGTTGCAGTAAGAAGAATCTCAAATGTTTTTTTCAATTGAGACTAATGTGTTGTACAACCAAACTACTTAAAAAGATAAGTGTGAGATCTGTGTTTACAAGTGGCATCCACCAGAATAATGTTGTAGGCTATCCTTTGTGGCATTACAAGCATAAGCAAAGTCTTGCTAAGATCAGTGGAACTAAGTCTAAATCTGCGTTTCAAAACACCAAAAGAAATGTTGCACATGTCAAAGGGAATAACGTTTTTTTCACTTCTGAATAGTTTGGGCAGTTACTTAAAAACTTTTCACAGATGACTCACAATGAAATGCATGGAAATGTAGCTACCTTAGATGATGAATTGGACCATCATGTTGTTAACGGTATATCCACTAAATCTTAATATGTAAATGAATGGATCTTATATACTAGAGCCACATATCACATGACACATGTTTCAAATGGTTTAATAGAGTCTAAATCTCTATTTTTAAGCCATATATTAGAGCACCAAATGGAAATACATATGTGATTTCACATATTGGCAAAGTAAAGCTGGAAAATCGACTGGTCTTGAAGGACGTTATTGTTGTTCCAAATTTTAAATTCAGTCTTTTGTCTGTAGCTCATCTCACTAAAGATGACACTTATGTAGCGATATTCTACTCACTATTTTGTGTAATTCAGGACTTGAGAACAAAGAAGGTAATAGGGTTGGATGAAAGAAGATATAATCTTTACTATCTTGTCAATGTGCCTCATCTTCAAATTGACAAGAAGCTTTCAAGAATGATTGTTGATTCTTTTAAATAAGTTAGTATGTTTACAATAAAAGGAGGTATGAAAAATTCTAGAAAACTAGTCTTGTCTTACAGTTTGTGGTATCAAAGACTAGGTCATGCTTCTCCTTCTAAAATGGAATATATTTCTACTATTCCTTCAAATGTTATCAAAATTAATTTTGATGTGTGCCATGAACGGTAATTTTGAAATCTAGTACGTTTTTCTTGTGAAGATAAAGAATTAGACCCATCAGAAGGATGCAAATACGGCGAATTTTGAAAAGCATGATCTATTTCTTAACATTTGATGCCAGAGACTATCAAATATTATCAACACTAATTCCCACTTTTACAATTCTAATGAAAATAGAGTTTTGAATGAAATTCATTAATCTTATTGTAAAAACACACAACGAAGCAATAAAATCACCAAGAATTGAAAGATCTAACACCACTTGAACAGATTGAAACAATTTAACCAATGAATTTACAACAAACTTTTGATTCAAACACTTAGAACATTCATCAACTAGATGAATGATCATACAGAAACTTAAACAAATTGCTAATTCAAAACAAGATTGCTATGAACTCTGAATAACAATGAAAATTTCAGAGCAGCAGAAATCGATCGAATGAAATTGTGAACTGCAAACCCTAAAAATCTCCCTTTTATAACACAGTGATAACATGTTTCTGTTTAAACCTCAAAATATGAGAAAGGGCCGGAATGGTCCCTCTAATATGCAAAGTCAAGTCTAACTACGTCCCATCTTTGTATAATTGCAATTCAGCCCCCGTACCAGGTACATTGACTGAAAAACAACATACATGATTCGCAAAAGACTTGACCCCTTCAACAAACATCAACAGCAACAAGTATACATGCAGCAGCAGCTATATCAACTTCTGCACAGCTACATCTACACACAGCCACAACCTACAAACACTTAACCAACAATAAGAACATGCAGAAACAGAATAAAAGCAATTAGAATGAGAATGATACCATTATTTGAACACCCCCCACAGTCTAATTGCTAAAACCATCTTTCAAACCCAGTTTACTGCAAAGTTTATAGTGTTGAAAGGAACAAAGCCCTTTTGTAAAAATGTCAGAAGTATTATCTTCTAAACTAATTTTTTCTGTAGTAAAAACACCTGCACTTATTTTATTTCTCACAAAATGCAAGTCCACTTCAAAATGTTTTGTCTTTTCATGGAAAATAGGATTAGATGCTATTTTAATAGCAGCTGAATTATCCATAAATATAGACACAGGCAAGTTATATTTAACTTCAAACTCATCCAGTAACTTTAGAACCCAAATGACTTCACAAGAAGCATCAGCCAAAGCTCTATACTCAGCTTCAGCTGATGATCTAGAGATGGCAGACTGCTTTTTACTTTTCCAACCAATAATAGAACCATTTAGAAACAAACAATAACCAGTGATGGATTTTCTTTCCATAATGCTTTTGCCCCAATCTGAATCCACAAAAGCAACTATACTATTCTCAACAGACTTTTTAATACATATACCTAGCCCTGGAGCAGACTTCAAATATTTAAGAACCCTCATTGCACACTTTAAGTGTGAAACTTTTGGAGAATGCATAAATTGACTTAAAACATGCACAGAGTATGAAATGTCAGGTCTAGTGAGTGTTAAATAGATCAACTTTCCAACTAATCTTTGGTATTGAGAGATATTAGCTAGAGGTAAATCATTAATATTGTTGTCACCAAACCTGACATTTGACTCAATAGGTGTTTGACAAGGCTTACTACCCAACAACCCAAACTCACTTAACAAGTCCAAACTATACTTTCTTTGAGATAAACAAATTTTTGTATCAGACCTAATCACTTCAATTCCAAGAAAGTATTTGAGAACTCCCAAGTCTTTAATTTTAAACTTTGAACTTAAAAACTTTTTAAACTTTAAAATCTCTTCAACATTGTTTCCAGTTACAACAATATCATCAACATAAACCAAAAGTGCAATAAAGACACCATTTACAGATTTAATAAAGAGAGAGTAATCATTTTTGCTTTGACTAAAACCATTTTCAACAATGGCTGCAGTAAGTTTTTCATTCCACTTTCTAGGGGCTTGTTTAAGCCCATAGAGTGACCTTTTGAGTTTGCAAACTCTTTTATCAGATTTATCAAAGTAATCTAGTGGCAAAGTCATGTAAACAGTTTCATCAAGATCACCATAGAGAAAGGCATTGTTAATATCCAGCTGAAATAAACTCCAACTGTTTTGAACAGCAATATTGATAAGACACCTGACTGTTATCATCTTGACAACAGGTGAAAATGTCTCATCAAAATCAACACCTTCTCTTTGATTAAAGCCTTTTGCCACTAACCTAGCTTTATATCTATCAATTTCCCCATTTGATTTAAATTTGATTCTATAAATCCATTTGCATCCAATTGGTTTTCTATCACTAGGTAGATCAGTTAATTCCCAAGTGTCATTTCTATGAAGAGCTTTCATCTCCAAATTCATAGCATCTACCCAGTGTTTGCTTTTACAAGCTTCCCAATATGTAGAAGGTTCTACACTTTTACTTAAAGTTGAGACAAAACATAAGTTTTCTTTTGACAACTTAGAATAATTAATGACTTTCTCTAAACCATATTTTACTTTTCCTTCAACAACATATTCACTAAACCTTTTAGGCATAGCAGTATCTCTTTGTGATCTCCTAACACTAGGAGTGTAAGAATATGAATCTTTATTAACTGACACAGTGCCCTCAGGAGAAACAGTGTCATCTATAGGTGTTGCTGTAGGTGCAGATGTCCTGGTATGATCAACATTCACATCTGGAATAGTAGTAATTGTTGAACTATCCAAGGTCACCTTGCAACCACTGCCCTCACCTATACTGGATTTGGATTTATCTCTCCCATCATCATTGGGACTTAGGGTTTGTTGACTTTCATGAACACCAATATCCCAAAAGTTTAATTGATTTATACTGAAAGTTGAACTTTCAACAGAACTTACAGAATCCTTTGTTTTAAAAGGAAAAACATTTTCAAAGAATTTAACATCGCTTGAGATAAAAAATGACTTATTATCAAGACTGTAAAGTTTATAACCCTTCTTAACAGAAGAGTAACCCATAAACACACATTTTTCAGCCCTTTCAGAAAACTTATCTGAATTATTTAGAATATTAGCAAATGCAAGACAGCCAAAAACCCTTAAATGAGAGAGATCAGGAGGTCTGTTAAAGACAAGTTCAAAAGGACACATTCCACCTAAAACAGAAGAGGGAGTTCTGTTAATTAAGTAGGCAGAGGTCATAATGCATTCATCCCATAATCTTAGTGGAATCCCCCCTTGAAACATAATGGCTCTTGCAACATTTAGCAAGTGCATATGTTTCCTTTCAACCACACCATTTTGTTGTGGTGTATATGCACAAGTTGTTTGATGTATAATTCCTAACTTTTGTGTGAAATTATTAAAACTTGAATTCACAAATTCTGTCCCATTATCAGATCTAATACACTTTACAGTTTTATCAAACTGATTTTTGAGAAGAGTGAATAGATTTTCAAAACATCCAAACACTTCATCTTTGGATTTTAAAAGATATACCCAAACAGATCTAGTGTAATCATCAACAACAGTTAAGAAATATCTGAAGCCTTTATGACTTGCAACTTTATAAGGACCCCAAACATCAAGATGAATTAATTCACCCAAAGTATTAGATATATGTTCACTAAGAGGAAAAACCTCTCTTGTCTGTTTTGCCTTGTAGCACACATCACAAGGAGTATTGATGTTTTCATTATTAGCAAGATTAATTCCTTTTAAGTGCATTAAAGCCTGCTCAGCTGGATGACCCAGCCTGCAGTGCAACAATGTTTTAGAAATAGAGTTAAAGTTACTTATGTTTGTATTCCCAACATTACCTTTACTATTTTTAGTCAGATAATATAGCCCATCACACTGTTCACCAGTCACCAGAGTTTTCTTGGTTACCAAATCCTGAATGTGACAAGCATGCACATCAAAGCCCACAAACAAATTATTATCTCTTACTAAACAATAAACAGATAATAAGCTAACACAATAGTCAAGAATGACAAGCACATCTTGCAGAATAATATCTTCAGTGATTTTAAGATTTCCAATTTTAGTAACCTTAGCAAGTGTGCCATTAGGGTGTTGAACAGTTAAATTTAGTTCACTTACATCAACACTAGATACAAATCCCAAAGTGGAATTTGTCATGTGTTGACTTGCACCAGAGTCAACAATCCACCCATAGTTAACATTATTCACCTTACTTGATTTATTAGACACAAGAAATTTGTTTTGATGTGTGTTAAAGAAAACATTATAATTCATGAAATTACCTGCAGCCTTTGAAGAAGCAGGTTTGGTGCAGGTTTTCTCATCAAGAAGGCTAAGAAGCTTCATAACTTGTTCATTACTTAAAGACACAGCTGTAGTACTGGTGCTACCCTGATTATCATTAGTAACTTTACTTAAATTTCCTCTCATATTGTTATTAAAACCTTTTCTTTTCAAGTTGGGAGGATACCCAATAATTTCAAAACATTTGTCAACAGTGTGATTTGTCATTCCACATTTAGTACATTTTAAGTTTCCACTTCTTGATGGAAACCCAACAATTTTAAAGCATTTTTCAGTGGGATGATTATCCCTCCCACATTCAGCACATCTTTGACCACTAGAAGATAGATTTGTTTTAAGTTTAAGATTACTAGTGAAAGAAGAAGATTCACTTGAATACTTCTTGTCAGTTTGATTTGAGTTTCTATGAGACTCTTCTCTTGATATAATGGAGAAAGCAGTTTTAACAGTGGGTAAAGGGTCCCTCATTAGAATATTGCTCCTAATGGGTAGATATATATCATCTAAACCCATGAGAAATTGCATCAGTTTTATTAAATTTGTGTGTTCTTTAAACTCTTTTGATGCTGTGAGGCCACAAGCAGGTAATTGAACCAGAATATCATATTGTTTCCAAAGAGAATTCAGTTTATGATAATAATCTGAAACAGGAGTTCCAGATTGTTTTGTTGAATTAATCTCTTGATATAGATTGAAAAGAACTGAACCATCAACTTTATCATAAGTTTCCTTCAATTCATCCCAAACCTCAGAAGCAATTTCTGAAAAATTTTGACCACTATACAGTTCATCATACATAGATCCAAGAATCCATGAAAGAACAACTGCATTACACCTATCCCATTGATTGCTTAGAACTTCATCTTCTTCATCTTTTTCAAGTGTTCCATTTATAAAACCCATTTTATTTTTAGTTTGAAATGCTAATTTCATAGCACATGACCAAGATTTGTAATTTTCTGTACCTTTTAATTTGAAAGTGATTAAAGGTGTACTAGAAATATCATGGCATGAAGATACAATGGATCTCCAAAGTCCAGTTTACTTATGAGTGTAGTACTTGCATCAGATTTAGTATCATCACCCATTATAACAGAAAATAGTAATTAATCAATACAAGCACGACAAAAATTAAGTAATCCTTTCAAGATCAAGCCACAACTTGATCAGGTTTCCAGTGATTTCTTGAATCACGATCAAGAGTTGGGCTGTGGCGATCCTTGAATGAATTATTTAATTACAAACAAATAATAAAAGAAATAAAAGATAAAGATGAGTTTAGATACGCCCCTATATCTTCTGTGGAGCGGAAGAACAAAGAATAGCCTGATGCAACCAAGAACACGAGCAGAATTAGGGTTTACAGAAAACCCCTAATTTTATCAACCCTAGATCCAGACTAAACCCGAATCGCTTTAATTGAACAAATTGAAGGTTAAGAACACGAACCCCCAATCTTCAAACCAACTTGTGACAAGTAATCGATCAAACACTCCTTTGATAAATCACAAGCCCTAGATTTGAGAAACCAGAAAAGATTTTTAACCGATGAACACAATCAGGCGTTGAACCGCTCTGATACCATGTAAAAACACACAACGAAGCAATAAAATCACCAAGAATTGAAAGATCTAACACCACTTGAACAGATTGAAACAATTTAACCAATGAATTTACAACAAACTTTTGATTCAAACACTTAGAACATTCATCAACTAGATGAATGATCATACATAAACTTAAACAAATTGCTAATTCAAAACAAGATTGCTATGAACTCTGAATAACAATGAAAATTTCAGAGCAGTAGAAATCGATCGAATGAAATTGTGAACTGCAAACCCTAAAAATCTCCCTTTTATAACACAGTGATAACATGTTTCTGTTTAAACCTCAAAATATGAGAAAGGGCCGGAATGGTCCCTCTAATATGCAAAGTCAAGTCTAACTACGTCCCATCTTTGTATAATTGCAATTCAGCCCCCGTACCAGGTACATTGACTGAAAAACAACATACATGATTCGCAAAAGACTTGACCCCTTCAACAAACATCAACATCAACAAGTATACATGCAGCAGCAACTATATCAACTTCTGCACAGCTACATCTACACACAGCCACAACCTACAAACACTTAACCAACAATAAGAACATGCAGAAACAGAATAAAAGCAATTAGAATGAGAATGATACCATTATTTGAACACTTATTAATTTTTTCATTTTTACTTATTTACTTTGGGCATTTACATTGCCACCATCAAAATTAATAGATCCACCAAAACCGTAAATTAAGTATTTGTAGTGTATAAATATCTAACACATACTTGTGGTGAATTTGTCTATTTTTTGTTAGAAATGTCAACGTCTATTTACTTTTTTGTACTTTTATTAAACTCACCTCAACATTGAAATTACTATAGTTCAACCGAAACACATAATCATTACTGTACATAGTAACAAACAGTTAATAAGATGTAGCAATTGTCTAACTACAGTCTTCAGCATCAAATGCAATGTATTCAGTACCACTTTTATTGAGACAATATAACTAATAAATCTCTTAACTTAAAATACAGTTGTTGTATGTTATATCTGTAACAAAATGTTTACAATAACACAATTCTTATTAAGAACTCAAGAACTTCATACACATAGGAGGCCTAATTTTCGACAACGATAAAATTGCAGCCGGAAGAATCCACAAACCTTCACCGCAAATCAAACCAGAAGCAACCGAAATCGACATTAACTCAGCTTTCTTAATATTAATCCTCTCCCAAATTAACACAATCAAGCTTCCAACACACATATCAATAGCAAAATACCCACCAATCAAAAAAGGCACAGCCATACATATAGGCAATGGCATCCATTTCACTACCTTTTTCGGTACCAAATCTTTCACTACATTAATCCCAACCGCAAACGCAAAGAAACCATAACATAACTGTAAACAATGCTTTGGCAAAGCCGAAAATCCTTCGACTCCAATAATCGCCATGTTTCTGAAAACTATTGCAAATGGTGCTTTATATTCACCTTTAGGGTTACCTAAATCGAACGCTTTGGCAAATAACGATAACGTCAGAGGTGATACAACACATCCGATTGCGGTACCGATCGCTTGACTAACAAGCATTGTTCTAGGAGAAGTTAGAGTTAAATGTCCTGTTTTTAAATCATGCATTAATGTGCTGGAAACGTAAAGAACCGATTTCAGAATCCCGCAACCGACTAATCCGGCGATAACTCCGTTTTGTTTTCCGGCCAATGCTGCCATTATAAAAAGCCCGATTTTACCGTAATTGTAGGCCATGTCCCAGTCGGTTAACCCGGTTCCATAAGCGTTGCAGAAGGCTAACGAAGGAGCGATAATGTAGGCAATTATGACAAAATACCACTTAACCTCTGGAAATATTAAGGGTATTGCGAATGCGTTGACAATAGTTAATAAGGTGTATCCGATTAGTCCAATCCACATGGGTATGCGTTCTCTGATGAAAACTTCATTTTGTAATTGTTCCTCTTCTGTAACTTCATTGTTGCTACCTACGGCTGCAGGAAGACAATAAATTTAGGACGTAAACGAGTCGGTCGGGATTTTGAAACGACAAGTCGGTCGATTTAGGTTCGAGTCAGACATTGGCTAACATTGATTTTTAATAATATATGTACAACAATAATACTCAATCTCACATACATATTTCATACATATGCATAGGGCACAAAATTTGAGTATAAAAAATATAAAACTTTGACCTAAGTTTGACCAACCTTGACTTTGACTGACTCAGGCTAACTTTGACCAAATTTGACCCGACTTTTTAGCTTTGATCAACTAATTAGACGTGTTCTGGGAGAAACGGGACATGCTATTCATCAAACTGACTAGTCGGCCGAGATGGCTGTCGTTCACAGCTATTTTATTGAAATGGTTTAAATTGCAGCTTTGGAAATAACTAGCAGAATTACCTAAATTAAGGTTTTGACTTTTCAATTTTCCGTAGATACTCGCATATGTGAAGTATAATATCTTGAGGAAGTTAAAAAGTCCATCACCTAGGAGAAGCGAAATGGATATAAAGACCTGCAGACCAAGAACTTAGTCAGAAACAAATGTATTGAAAGAAATTTCTCATAGATAATTTTTCATGAGAAAAAGCAAAATTGTAGCGTTCGTCACCTTGTAACCACTGAGACTTTCCATACTACTTTCTGATACATTACTAGGAAACCATTCGCCTTTCTGTTTTTCAATAAGCGGCCACATTATACCCCATGATATCACAGCTCCAAACAGCAACGAAAAATTCACAATGTGAGGACAAATCATCCCAGTTCCCACATAAGTCAAGCTAAAGTTAAAGTAAAATCTACACGAAACAGGAAACAAACCATTTAGTAACAAAGAAACAGATACCATATAGAATGAACAAGAAACCGTACGTTTTCTTCCATGCTTCTAATCCAAAAGTAGGGAACTGCGCAAATCCGCATTCTCCTTTTCCAGTGAAGAACCATTGGAAGATCGCCCACAAGAAACTGATAGAAAAGTACTTTGAAAAACCCTTGACTTGCTTCCTGTAAGAGGGAAAAAAAAAACATTTGTTAAGGATGTGTCATGACGTGTTGTAACAGAGTTTATAAAATGTGTAGAAGACGTACTTTGCCATCTCGTCCCCCTGACTATGAAATCCGTTGATAAGAACAGCTGTGGCAGTGCCACTTGGGAATATCAACTTATAATCGACAATCAAAATCTGTTTAATAAAAGAAATATGATAAATTCAGAAATCGTGAGTGATTATTGAAAAAGTATTAGTTACAACTTTCATATAAATATCTGAATGAGATGATTTGGGAGGTACACTTGAAAAACAGGCAAATTCCCGCTCATTTGACCTGTTACTCTTTCGGCTAGATTTTTTTTATTGGATTTTAACCCGTGTATGATAAACTTATTTGTACAAAAATGGGTTAAAAATGATAGGTTTATCATTAATATACAAACTTAGAGAAGAAATAGAACGCACCTTTCGTAGTGGAATCAGTACAAAAAGACCAACAAAACAGATTAAAAAAGAGAAGCCAATCATCCAACCGACATGAAGTTCTTTGTAAGTCCCCGGAGACTTTGCACCACCTGCCAACTCATACGTCTTCTTGTTCAGAGCTAGTAAATAAGACCCAAATCCACCTATTTTCATCCCCAAAAATCATTAAAATCAATTATAAATTATCATAAATTGTAGAAGGTAAAATAAGATAAAAGTTTAAAAGGTTGAAGAAACCTCCAATAGCAATGCTGTAACAAGCAACCGAGCACGTTTGAATCATTGTGTTTTCATGCCTGGTAAAAGGCGCGGTTGAAATTCCAGATTTTTGAAGAATCTTTGTATAAGTTTTCATAAACACAAAAGCAAGAAGTGCAGCTGAAACGTTTAAATTAGGAAGAATCCCAGTTGTTAGATTCAATTTCATTGCTATAACGGTGTAAACACTTCCTAAAATAACACTTGCAATAACTCCTCGAACAGTTATTTGTTTCGTCCATGGTTGCAGTCGATTTGAAGCTCGAAGATGATGATCATAATCATCGTCTTTTTTCTCTTGTTCCATCTCATCAATGTCTCTTTCAACATCTCCGGTCTCCATTTCTGTGTTTCTCATAACTTTATACAACAAATGAGATGTTTCCACGTATAGTAATTATATGAAGTGATCCCAAAATATGAAGTCAACTGGCAAATGTTACATACAAGAAACTTATATTATCTATATGCAATATGCAATTATATATTGTGTTGATAAATGTATGCCAATGAGCAAAAGCTGCATATGAATGATGTCTGCATTTTGATCAAACACTAAAACCATATAATTGGTGAGATACTGCCTGCTTGTAATTTTATACTCACTAATAATACTTCACCTGCAACTGCAAGTACAACCATTGACTTATTAACTATTCAAAATTATTTATTCAAATGAGAACAACAACAACAACAACAACAACAAAACCCAATACCACATGAGTGGTGTATGGGGGAGGTGAGATGTAGACAATCATTCCCCTATCCGAGAATAAAGACAAGTCATTTCTCCACCCAGAGTGAAACACTCTCAAGAGTAGAGAAAGTCATCCCTCTCTTTATTCGACGGATAAAGAGATTGCTTCCGAGAGGACCTCCGACCTTTAAGTAGGAAAAAGTTTTTAAAAAAAATAAAATAAAAATACTAAAATAAAAATAATAATAGACGCCATGAAAATGTTATAATCAAATTTCCATGGGTTTGAAATCCTGCCTGAAATTTAATTTAGGCTCTAAGAGTCAGTCAAGTCGCCAATAAATCGACGATTGAGAAATTAACAGTTATTCATAAGATCCAAAAAAGTGCATTGATTATCAATCATAGTTGCATGAATAATTAATTAATGTTGTAATATGATTGGCTATATGGGTCAATGATCTACATATCTCCTACATGTTAGTATATTCTATGTTATAATATACTTGTAATTATGTCTGAATCTGGAACTATTCTAAAGGAGCAAATTGAAAATATGAAATATGAAATATGCATTCATATACCTGAATTACAAGAATTAAGACAAGAGCAACAAAAACACATTACATGATATTTTACTGAAGTATGACCAAAAGGATGCTTTCATGATGACTGTTGTATATACGAATTGTAACCTATAGTACAAAACAGCTTCTTCCACAATTGATGATTCATTCGGTTTTTGTGGTCGTTTCAATTGGAAATGGACTTAAAATTCCCAATTTAATGCAGAAATCCAAACCAACAGCAGCAAACAGAAAGATTAAAAGATTCTCTGATACGTAAACTGCACCATTGAAGGCATGTGACAAAACGCTACCGACTTCCAACTCCAAAGGTGGTCCACCTCCTAATGTAGCAAGGCCTACATCACATACTCGAATAAGAACATATTGAAGTAACAAATTACTTTATGGATAAACAGGTTGAGCAATTACAGGCAACGGGTCAAAACGTGTTTAACATAATATGGATATTATTTAGGACAGGATGAAACAGATTTATGGGCTAGGTCGCTATTAGGGAAGTACTCGGTCGGGACTTTGGGACTTTGGAGGGAGTAATCGGCAATTCGGGATTCGGCGATTAAGCGATTAGACTTTATAAACATGTACATAATAAATTTCAAAATTATATGTGCAAATATAGAAGAGAACCATAAACATAACTTTAACATAATTGTCTAAACATACACAAAATCGATCATTTGTTCAAAAACTCTAAAGTTCTAGTTTAAATTCCTATTAATATGTTGACCAATTTTGATTCTGACCAAGAAATATGATTTTGATCCATTAACTGACCTGACCAATTAATTAAACGGATTTTCTAAAATCGGATCGGTCTATTCTTAAAAGGGAGTAATCAGGGATTAATCGGAATCGGGGTTTTTTACAGTAGTGTTTATTGGTTGACCTGAAACACTTTTTACACCGCTCTTTATAAGTTTTATGCATAATCCATGCTTAAAATATGATTACAATGATAATCTATTCTAGTTCTATAATAAAGAGTTTTGGAAGTTTCATGCATTAAGAATATAGTTTAACGGATTTCAACCTGTTCGACAACTTGTCCCACTAGTTACTTTTATAGCCATTATTTCACGTTACTCATTTGAGATTGGAAATAACCCAAATACAGTGAATATTAAGTCATTGGATTAAAACTACCACCTCTAATACTGAGTAGTAAATTTAAGAGACACCATAGTAAACATAACGGACGCCAAAGACTAAAGAGTCTCAAAATTAAAGTAAAATCAAACCAATAATCTATTTAATCAAAAAAAAATTATCAAAATACCTTTGACAAATCCAAAAGCTGCAGAAGTTCCAGTTTTGAGCTGAAAATTATCAAGATCGCGTCTCACAGCATAACGAAAGGTGACACCAAATAACGCACAGCTAAAAAGAGTGATTCCTAAAGGGAGTATTAACTGTGATGTTTCAGTGACCTCAGCTAAGGAAAACGGTAAGCTTGCGAGTGTGCCGGCTATTGCAGAAATACAAGCGGCTTTTACGGATTCAAGTCTTTCTTTGTTTTTGTACATTGCTTGTTTTTCTGTTTCTGTCATCATTGAATCTTTATTATCCCCAATTTCATCTTCAAGAGAACGTTCTGCTTCCTCAACTAGCGCTCTTGCTTCTGATAACTCCTTCTGGCATTCATCAATCTTCAATATACACAAAATATTTTCCATTAGTAACACATAACTTCAACACGGTTTGTTGATCAATTTATGGAAGTAAAGATGGGAATACGGGCGGGTTATGCAACTTTGTAAAGGACTTTTGTTAAGATCCAAAATGGGTCGTGCGGGTTTGGTTGAGCTGGATTGACCCGCAGCACATTTAGGTCAAATTCTAATTATATAATATTATTTTAACAATGATTAGGACCTACTATATCTTGACACAACCTTTTTTTATGCATATAACATAATACAAGGTAGCCCTGTTGTGATAACGCAAATTAACCCGTTAGCCCGTAGAGACTGTAGAGATAAACCTGACCTAACCGTGTAAGCATTCAACGATCCTATCAACAAGTTCGGATTTTGTGGTCAAATTAATCATTTTTGTGATAAGAATTGACAAAATTTTATAACATTCTGTCACACAGCGTTTTATAATATTCAGAAAGGAGTGAATATGGGCATGCTGGAACCATAAATTTTGATCATAAAAGTCAAACCTAAGTATGTATATAATCCATATTAATTAGTGTCAAGTAGTACTTACACTTGGGCTTTTTAACCCCATTTCTATATTATTCAAATACCAATTAATCAACTATGTTTCTCCACAATACAAATTACTCCACAATTAAGCATTTAAGCTATTGGCAAATAATTTAATCAAACACCTAGAGTGCAACTAAAGATACATTTCAGATTCAAATCAACACTTATAAATATAAATTAAACACTGTGAGAAGAACATATAACTAACCTCAGCAGCTCTAATTTCAAGCTGATTAATATATTCTTTAATCTTGTTATTTTCAATTTCTTGTTTTTTAATTTCCTCAAGTTCCCTTTTAGCCAATTCAACTCTTTGTGCAGCTTTATCTAACCCATCTAGTAAAACCCTATTTTCCTCTTTATTTAATAATTCATCTACACGCTCATCAACTATACCAGATAACAAATTCTTCAATCCTCCATTATTATTATCATTACTATTGATGGGGTTACTGCATTTAATTGCAAATGAACAAGACCTCAATGATGATGATGATTTAAAGGGGTTATTAAAAATGTAAAATTTAGTTTTGTTGGTAGATTGAATTGAAGGGTAAATGAGTGCTGATGGATTGGGTGTGGTAGTCATGGTTTTTGGATTGTTTGAAAATAGACCCAAGAACTCATGAATTTTGCTTCTTTAATATCAGAGTAAATTTATATGTAAATACTAAATAGTCCCTACACTTTCCATACTAGTGTGTTACATACTTTTACAGTTATTAGGATATCAATAAATTTATGAAGATTGTGTAATTATTTATTGAAATAATTACGCTCCTCGCCCCTGTGGTAAACCTCAAATAACACTCCTCGTCTTTTTTTCTAATTTTTTTGCATTCCTCGCCCTTATTGTATTAACTTACTACATTCCCCGTCCTTCCGTCCAGTTGCTGTTAGTTTTAGACGTTAAGTTCTGACATGTGTGATATGGCCGAAACGGACGGTTTTATCTGCGTGGTGTCGTTAGGCCGCGACGCGTCAGAGTCAGCTACCGCGGGGGCGAGTAATGGTTTTATTATTTATATTTAGCTGGGGTTCCTAGCTATAACTCACCTACTTGTCTTCCTTTTAACAAGTAAGTGGTAAATATAACTCAGGTACGTATTTTTGTATGTTTGCTCAGTAATGTGGGACAAAAGTGCCTATATAGTTAGCCCTAGTGACAAGAGGTGATAGGTTAAGATTAACTAAGTATAATATTAATTTGACTATAAAAGTAAAGATAGATAGGTATGAAGAATAGAATCTTGAAGGGGAATTATTGCAAGAGTTTAACTTCCTAGGATAAACACTAAACCTCAATCAACTGGGCTGTGAACCTAAATGATTTGTCACTAAGAGTTTAGGCCTTGAAGATTCTGGCTAAGACGGATATCCCTACTCCCAACGTTAACCTAAAGGGTTTAAACGACCTTATGGATAGAATCCTAGGTACATGAACAAAGTGGTATACCCAATAAAGGAAAATCTCAGCTTTTCTTAATCCTAGTTGGTCTAACTAAAGCAATATCCTACCACTTAATCACTATGCTATGCCTTAACATTAACAGATGTGCAATCTTAGATATTCTAAGGTACTGCTAACTGGGATAGAAGTCTCTCCTTTTGCGATCACTTATTCAACCCCGGATCATCTTACAATATCTCAAGAACATTGCTTCTGACGCGAATCATGCTTTTGAGTAAGCTAGTGTTCACTGAACTCTCTATTGCTAACTCTAATCACAACCTAAATGGGCAGCTCTTCTGTGACGAATAAATGGTTATTCGTACGTAGGTACTATATCCCTATTGTGACGTTAAGCACACATTACTACTTACCTTGTATCCTAGGGTTGATCAGGTCCTAATACTAGGTTATAGCCACGTGAATAAGCGGAAAGGGTGATCCGTAAATTAAACTTCTAAACCGTCAAGGTTTCAGCATAACAATATGATAAGTTTCAGATAAAATATTCAACACATGATAAACAATTGTAACAGATAGATAATCATGCAAAGTAAAAGCAACTCAAGATAATAAATTTATTAAATTAAGGAAAACGTTCACCGTTTACAGATGAGATCTGGACCATTACAAGTGCTGACAACCTCTAAACCGCTCCTATTACAATCTTCGGCGTTCGCCTCCGGGTACTTAATTTCCCGCTCGGAGGTGAGAAGGCCTTGAAAGCTCTAGTGGGAGAAAGTGTATTGTAGTGAGAGAGTGAAGAGAGGTGTGTGAAAATTGGATGACAAAAAGCCCTTTAAATAGACTAGGAAATTGCCAGAATACGGCTGGCAGGCTGTATGGTGGCCCGTATTTGGCAGCCCGTTTGATTGGCAGCCCGTTTCTTGGGGGCGTGATATTACTCAAATTAGTCATATCTTTAGTCGTAATATCACGTCCTATTGTCGTTTATTTCGTATGTAAACATAGTAATTTCGATTGTATTTCATATTATTGTAATATAGTCTAGAATCATTGTAAACTTAAAGAAATATGGAAGATTATGTGTGACACAGCTCAGAGATCGAAACCAAGACCAGAAATCCAAAGACAGAAGGGTGCGCTCAGCGCACCCTTAAGGCATAATTTTGATCAGAAGATTTTTTGGCCAAAACCAAAGTGCGCCAAGCTTTGTGCGCGCCGCGCACAGTAGTGCGCTCAGCGCACCCCTACGCGCACTTTTACCAGAAAAGCATATTTTAACGTGCGATGTCGAGCTGTAAAGAAAAAGTGGGTTAGGTGAAGAGTGCGCTCAGCGCACCCTTACTGTGCGCGCCGCGCACAGTGCTTTTCACCAACTATTCAGCTTATTTAATTCCCTTTCCAGCTTCATTTCTTAAGCACCAGTTTCCTTTCTGTTTAGAGACGAAAACATACGATTCAAAGCAGTTCTTGGGCTTATCAAAGTGCATCTAAGCACTCAAATCATTGAAGAATCCAAGATCATTCAAGAGCTTCGTCCAAGATTACTTCTAAAAGGTTAATCTTGTATTTACAATGAATTCTATCTTTGTTACTGTTGTGTTTAAGTTTTCAAGCATGATTGTTGGCTAGTCCATTTTTATGTTCATCTAGATAAATAACCGAGATGTTGAATGTTTACTATTGATTGATTGTTATTATGCACGATAGTTTGATGTTTGAATATAAGAACCATTCTTGTTAAGTTTAATCCTTTCGATTCAACTAGTTGATATGTTCATTTGATTAAGAACCATCATCTTGTTAAGTTAATGTATTGATTTATACCTAGTGACATGTGTTTATCCGTCTTTTACCAAATGGGATAAGTTGAGTTCAAATGGTTAATTTACATAAGAATGTAAGAACGACTCTTGTAGATACTTTGGAATAGCTTAATTAGTATGTGTAATTGTCTAAGAGAATGACCAATTCCTTAGAATCTGTTATACACACTTTCAACTACCTAGTTCCATCAATTAACATGTGTTAGTGATTTGCCTTATCTAGTGACGTTTATAGGGATCTTATTATAACACTTAGTTAATTATTTGGGTTGGGTGAATTGAGCATTTAACCGGACCAAGGGAATGAACTAAGTTAAACCTTTAGTTGATATAGGAGTGGATCATGTACAACACACCATTGACTTGATCATTCTTCAAGTCTTCAAACTAGTTGAATTAGTTGATTACAAATAGGAGGTCTTAGATGACAAGAACATCACTTGCGTCATGTAATCCCGTTTGAGTGTTTGCGCAAGACTACTCTTGGTGAACCAATTAATTAGTTCTCATGCATAACCAATCAATCCAATCTTAATCCTAAATAACATTCAACATTAAGGGTAAAAAGTCTAGATGAGCATATTTTCTTAATTTGATATCAAAACTATCTTTTACTTTCATAAACTTAAAATACCAAAAATATTGTCTTTTAATCTTATTCATCACTTGATTCGCCCATCATAAAAGGGCAAACAAAAATATCTTGTAATTGTAATTTTATTAGTTAATCACAATTTAGTTCATAATCCTAATTTGACTTAGATATTGTCTTTGGAACTATACATGGATTTTACCATTTACTATACTACTACACGATCGGGTACACTGCCCGTTAGTGTGTAGCAATCTTTAATCGGTATTTTTCCATACTATTTTATACAACAATTCATATACCACGTTTTGCACATCAAGTTTTTGGCGCCGCTGCCGGGGACAGTTTTGTGTCAAAATAGAATTGTTAACTAATTTGTGATTAAGTAGTTTCTTAATTATTTTTAAATTATTAATAGTCTTTGATTTTTAGACTTATAGAATCGGTGCGTTTGATAGTTTTGTTAGTTGTGTGATTGACAGATTTTAGGTCGCATATGCCACATACCCGAAGTTCAGATTCTCCATTACTTACACCGCTTACAGCACCTGATAGAAAGCTTGGTAGAATCTCAAAAGAAGTACTTGAACTTTTTGAATCTTCATCAAAGCAAGAAACTTTTGAGTCAGAATCAAGTACAACCAAGCCAAGATATTCTGAATTTGAACCAGTTCATCCTCCAAATTTTGAAATGGAAGGAGAGGCACGGCAGGTGGTACCAAGACAATCAATGGCGGCCAAGATGAAAGCAACCCAAACCGGACAAGGTAGTGCCATTACTCCGCCCACAGGTGAAGAAAAATTTGAAATAAAAGAACCTATTCTCCAAATGATTAACAACAGATGTCAATTTGGTGGTGGTCTGAATGAAGATGCAAACGAACATATTCGTCTTTTTCAAGAGATATGTCTTCTATTCAAATTTAAACCAGACACTGATCAGGCCATATTTTTAAGACTTTTCCCATGGACACTCCACGGGAAATCACAAAGTTGGTTAGATTCATTGGACGAGGCTACGATAGAAACTTGGGATGGTATGATGGAAAAATTTCTTAAGAAATATTTTTCAGCTTCTAAGTCCGCGAGACTCCAACAAGAAATTACCCAATTCTGTCAAAAGCCGATGGAAACCTTATATGAAGCATGGAATCGGTTTTCCAAAATGCTAAGAGGTTGTCCAAACCATGGTCTGGATACCTTCCAACAAGTTCAAATTTTTTACAAGGGTTGTGATGTTGCAACCCGAATTTCCATTGATCAAGCGGCCGGAGGTTCACTCATGGACAAAACCGAGCAAGAGGCTTATGAGATAATCAAGAAGCAAGCTGATTATTCTCATGAGTGGCATCAAGAATGACCAATTACTCGTAATGCTCAAGTCCAAAGCGTCGGTGCTTATGATGACCTTAGTTCCCTAAGTGTGAAAATAGACGGTGCTGCTCGAAACATGGACAAAATCACCAAGGAAATTCATAGTATGAAGGTAGGTTGTGAATACTGTGGTGGTCTCCATTTAGGAAAAGATTGTGATGCCGGTTTAACAATGGCTCAAAAAGAAGAAGTGGCTTTCATAAGCCAAAGAAATAATAATCAATTTCAAGGAAGAGCCCAATTTAACCGAAACTTCAACAACCCCTACAACCCTCAAGGTCAAAATTCCAATTACCAACAAGGGTCAAGTAGTGAGTTCCAACAACAAACTCCGGATTTGTATCAAAAACCCCAACAAGAAGAGAAAAAGTCAAATATGGAGAGTTTGTTGGAGAATTTAATTGCATCTCAGACCCAGCTTGTCACCAATATAAGCCAAACAAACGAGAAAAATGAACATCAGTTTAGAAACCAACAAGCCTCAATTCAGAATTTGGAGAAGCAAATGAATGGTTTAGCTAGTTTACTTAGTGAAAGAAAACCAGAGAGTTTACCGGGCGATACTAATAAGAACCCCCGAAATGAGCACGCCAATGTTATCACCACACGGAGTGGTCTAACATATGAAGCTCCAAGAATGCCCGAAGATTCTGATTTCAGTGTTACGTTGAACAAAAATGATGAACCGGTTAAGGAGCCGGAACAAGTGGTTGAGAAGGAAGAACGTAAGAAATCCGTAGTGAAGCCATATCTACCACCGCTCCCATACCCAAGGAAACAACAACAAGAAAGGCTCGAAGCTAAAAGGTCAAAATTTCTAGATATGTTTAAACAAATTAACATACATATGCCTTTCATTGATGTGATTTCAGGTATGCCCAAGTATGCTAAGTTCTTAAAAGACTTACTTACTAATCGAAAGAAAATGGAGGAACTTTCATCCGTCACCATGAATGCTAATTGTTCCGCAATTTTGATGAACAAAATACCAAAGAAGTTAGCAGATCCTGGGAGTTTTACCATACCATGCCTCCTAGGAGATTTAGAATGCATTAAAGCATTAGTGGATTTAGGGGCTAGCATAAATTTAATGCCTTATTCATTATATGTTAAGCTAGATCCCGGGGTACTAAAACCAACCCGAATGGCAATTCAACTAGCGGACCGCTCTGTTAAATTCCCTCGTGGAATTTTAGAGAATATGTTAGTAAAAGTGGGTACCTTAGTATATTCGGCCGATTTTGTAATTTTGGACATGGAAGAGGACACACGTGTGCCTCTTATATTGGGTCGACCTTTCCTCAATACTGCTAGAGCTATTATAGATGTTCATGGGCAGAAATTGACCCTTAGCATTAAGGATATTAAGGTTACCTTTTCCGTTGACCATGCCTTGCAATACCCCGAGTCTACTGATGATAAATGTTATTATTTGCAAACCGTAGACACATATTCAGAGTTGTTGCAGGAATTTCCAGAATTGCAAAGTTCAGGAGAATGCATCTTGGCAGAAGGAGATGAAGAGAACATGGTGGAAGAAGTGGAAATGTTGACCACCTTAATGGCTAACGGTTATGAGCCAAATGATGAAGAATACAGAAAGTTGGATTTAGAAAATGAGTACCGATGTAAAACATCGATTGAAGAACCTCCCGTTTTGGAACTCAAGCCACTTCCAAGTCACTTGGAATATGCTTACCTTCAAGAGAATTCTACTCTCCCTGTTATCATTTCATCCGAACTCTCTGTAAGTGAGAAGTCTAAACTTGTTTCCATGTTAAAAGCCCATAAACTGGCTCTAGCATGGAAAATTCATGACATCAAGGGTATAAGTCCCTCTTATTGTACACATAAGATATTAATGGAAGATAACTATAAGCCATGTGTACAAAGACAAAGGCGAATGAACCCTAATATGCAAGAAGTCGTTAAAAAGGAGATTGTCAAACTCCTTGATGCGGGTCTTATTTACCCAATTTCGGATAGTCCTTGGGTGAGTCCGGTCCAATGTGTACCCAAAAAGGGTGGCATGACCGTTATCACCAACGAAAACGACCAATTAATTTCCACTAGGACTATCACGGGTTGGAGAGTATGTATTGATTATAGAAAATTAAATGATGCTACCCGAAAAGACCATTTTTCCCTTCCTTACATTGATCAAATGTTAAAAAGGTTAGCAGGAAAGAACTTTCATTGTTTTCTTGACGGTTTCTCAGGATATTTCCAAATCCCTATAGCACCCGAGGACCAAGAGAAAACCACCTTTACATGCCCTTATGGTACTTTCTCTTATCGACGTATGCCCTTTGGCTTATGCAATGCTCATGCCACCTTCCAAAGGTGTATGGTAGCTATTTTTCATGATATGATTGAAGACTTTATGGAAGTATTCATGGATGACTTTTCAGTCTTCGGTGATTCTTTTGACTCATGTCTTAATAATCTTGAGCGTATGTTGATTAGGTGTGAAGAATCTAATCTTGTACTTAACTGGGAAAAATGCCATTTTATGGTAAGAGAGGGCATTGTATTAGGTCATAAAATTTCTTGTGCAGGTCTGGAGGTGGATAGAGCTAAAGTGGAAGTCATAGCCAAATTACCACCACCGTCGAATGTGAAAGGTGTAAGAAGTTTTCTGGGGCACGCCGGTTTTTGCCGTCGATTCATTAAAGATTTTTCTAAAATTGCAACCCCGATGAACAAACTTCTTGAGAAAGACGCTCCATTTGTCTTTACGGACGAGTGTCTTAACGCCTTTAATCTTCTTAAAGCAAAGCTCACACAATCACCCATTCTCATATCACCGAATTGGTCACTTCCATTCGAACTTATGTGTGATGCGAGTGACTTTACTATTGGTGCCGTCTTGGGGCAAAGAATTGAAAAACATTTCTAGTCCATTTATTATGCTAGTAAAACATTGCAAGGAGCCCAACTTAATTACACTACCACCAAGAAGGAACTTCTAGCAATTGTCTTTTCATTTGACAAATTCCGATCTTACTTGGTACTAGCAAAGACGGTTGCCTGCACGACCACTCGGCCTTAAAGTACTTGCTTACTAAGCAAGATGCTAAATCCCGATTAATACGTTGGGTCTTGCTTTTGCAGGAATTCGACATTGATATTAAAGACAAAAAGGGGGCCGAAAACCTAGCAGCCGATCACCTCTCTCGCCTTGAGAACCCAAATCTTGAGGTTCTCCATGAGACCGTTATTCAATATAATTTTCCTGATGAAAATCTCATGAGAATTGAGAAGATTGATGATCCTTGGTTTGTATACATAGCCAACTATCTTGCGGGTGGATTCCTAAAAACCGATATGTCACATCAAAAGCGGAAGAAATTTTCCATTGACTTGAAATACTATTTTTGGGAAAACCCGTATCTCTTTAGACGGTGTCCCGATGGGATAATCCGTCGATGTGTCTCCGGGGAAGAATGCAACCAAATTCTTCTCCAATGTCATCTTGGTCCTACTGGTGGACATTTCGGACCCCAAATCACGGGGAGAAAAGTCTATGAGGCCAGTTTTTATTGGCCTACCATCTTTAAAGATGCACACCAAATATGTAAATCATGCGATTCTTGCCAAAGGGCGGAAAAGATTAGTCAAAGAGATGAAATGCCTCAAAACATAATCCAAGTTTGTGAGGTTTTCGATATTTGGGGCATTGATTTCATGGGACCATTCCCAAAATCTCATTCCAACCAATACATACTCGTTGCCGTTGACTACGTATCAAAATGGGCAGAGGCAAAGGCTCTCCCCACAAACGATGCATGAGTTGTTGTAACTTTTCTTAAAGAGCTTTTTGCCCAGTTCGGTACCCCGAAGGCTTTAATTAGTGATCGTGATACCCATTTTTGCAACACCCAATTAGAAAAGGTGTTGAAACGCTATGGGATAACCCATAAAATTTCTACATCTTATCACCCACAAACAAGTGGGCAAGTTGAAAATACGAATCGGGCACTTAAAAGGATCCTTGAGAAAACGGTTGGATCGAATCCTAAGGTGTGGTCAATGAAGCTTGACGATGCTTTGTGGGCATTTAGAATCGCCTACAAAACTTCTATTGAAACCACACCTTACCGCCTAGTCTATGGGAAGGCATGTCATCTCCCTTTGGAGATAGAGCACAAATCACATTGGGCTCTTAAGACATGTAATCTCGATCTTGAAGAAGCAGGAAACCTTCGTTTAAACCAACTAAATGAGTTGGATGAGTTGAGACATAACGCTTATGAAAACTCGCTCATATACAAGGAAAAGACCAAAATTTGGCACGATAACCGTCTTAAGAATCTGAAAGATTTTAAAGAGGGTGATCGTGTTTTGTTGTTCAACTCACAATTTAAACTTTTCCCTGGAAAACTTAAGTCCTGATGGATGGGACCATTTGTTGTTAGCAAGGTTTTTCCGTATGGAACGGTGGAATTACGGAATGCGAAGGGTGATACGTTTAAGGTAAACGGACACAGGGTCAAACTATATGTTGATGGACCCACGAACATTGAAGATGAGGTAAAACTCATTTTCAACCCCAAAGCTACCTAAAGTTTGGGAGAGAGTCGGGTGAAGCGACTCGTTTTTAAAACCTTCACAATTGTTAAAAGTAGGTTTTTGTGTGAATTACATGATTTTGAGTGATTTTTAATTTTTTTTGAATGCCATTACGTTCACCAATCTGTTACCAACCTCCCTGTACTGACCAAACGCGAAAACACCTGAAAAACAACTGTGCGCGCCGCGTACCCCTCATATGTGCGCTCAACGCACTTTGTAAAAACTTGGTCAGTAGGTTTTTCAGCTCGGAGCACTAGTGCGCGCCGCGCACCCATAAGTGTGCGCTCGGCGCACTCTCCCAATTTGCTCGGATCTGCTTCAAATTTTTGTGGGGCCCACGATTTTATCTGCTCTTTAACATCACACACTCGATTTCATTCATTCCTTACCCAAAAATTGCAGATCCATTTGCTCTCTTTCACTAAAACACTCCAAATCCTAATTTCAATTCTTCAAATTTTAACCAATTCTTCTCAAATCAAAGCCTAAATCAAGATACCTAGGGTATGTTCATATGATTCCACTTAATTTTCTTTCCAATAATTCAATTTCATGCTTAATTTTTCGGATTGTTTAAGAAATTTATGTGGGTTTTCTTGAATTGATAATTGTTATAAACATTAACATGCTTTAGGTTGTTATAATTGCCTTGTATGCCTTGAAATCATATTACATTGTGTTTTTAGGGTATATTCATGATTCTAGGGTTTATGTAGAATTTAAATCCGAATTTTGGCTTTGAATTTGGTTGAATTTGGTTCCTAGCTAAGTGTTTGTGAATGTTTGAGATAATTTGTGTACTTCATAAGTATGTATCACATTTTGAGCATGACATGGTTCATGTTTTGGAAATCTAACATGTTTTAATTCTTAATTGATATAAATTCTTGAAAATTATTAAGTTTCCATTACTTTGTGTCTAATGTGAAAGGGATGAGAATGATATGAGGTTCATGTTCAAATTTGGTTTCTAAAACACTAGACTAGTTATGTTAATCTTGGATCTTTTGAGAAAATGTTTACATGAATGATTAACATAATTATGTGCTATATGTATTTTTGAACATATACTTGATTTATGATAAACTCACACTAATGCATACTATTTTCTATGCGCCTCTTTTGTTTTGGTGTATGTCTTATGTGTGCAGTACAACTTTAGATCAAGGGGAAATCAACGACAAGAAGAACCTTCACACCGGTACCGTGAAGAACAAGATTCTTCAGATGAACAAAATTCTCCACCAAATGAACGACAACCTTCACCCGAAGGATCACCGGATCAAAATGATCCAAGGGTTTGGTTAGCTTATGTCCGAGACCATCCGGATTACGCAAGTGCATATAATTGGGTAGCGAACAAATCATGTGATGCCACGTGGTATTTTGACCCAGCTCCATTGGTAGAAGCACGAGAATATGATAGAGTGTCGAGAATGTTGGAGGTCAAATACCGGATTTTAACGGGCAGGTTAATAACAATCAGGGCATGGGAAAGAATTATGCGGTTCAATGATGTCATATACCCGCAATTATGCAAAGAGTTCATAGCATCTTTACGTTTTGATCTCATTATGGACCCGACAAATCAAAATATCATAAGATTTCGTTTAGGTGGGATCGATCGGGCACTTAGTCAAATTGAGCTTGCTCGAATATTTGAGCTGTATATCGAACTAGATGATGACCAAATCAATGCTTATTTATGGTCATCCGAGTATTATGACAATTCTTATGATCCACGCCCACTTTGGAATGATATGAGCGACACTTAATTCTCCTCTAGCCGAAGCAAGTTTACCGATATAAATGATAAAGACAAAAGAATGCTTCATCGACTAGTTGCATGTACGTTTAATGCAAGAAAACATGGCACAAATAAGGTAACACGTCTCGATGTTTTTTTTTTGTAGACAAAATCTACAACCAAAGCAGTGTCAACATTCCATCTACGTTGGCGGATTATCTTGATAATTCGAGGGGAGATAGAGGGTTGAATCAGATTGTTGGTGGGCATTACATCACCCAGATTGCTAGGCATTTTGGTGTCGATTTATCTCGGTTGATTCCAAACAGTACAACAATGAAGCCTTTAAACAAGACTTATTATTTGAATGCAGATTTTTTGAGCTATAATAATCATCAAAGGCTTATTCCATTTGTCCCGAGGGTAAACGAACCACCACGTGCCCATGATCATGAAGCGGGTGGTAGCGGTGTTGGAAGAGATGATGTGGAGGAAGAGGTTCGCATGGAAGAACCTGAAACTGAAGAAGAGTTACCACAGGCTCAAAGGTGAAGGCGTAGGCGGACACAAAGGTCAAGGGAAGAAGAGTTGGAGGAAGTTATTTCTGGGTTTCATGACATGCAGGTAGGTTATCAACACAGGGATGACCAATATGAGCAACAAAGGCAACAATTCAACCAATATCATGAAGAGCAGCGCGAGCATAATAGGGCTGTAAGGTATGACCAAAGGTGGGGGAATTACAGGGGCGATTGGCTTCGCCATAATGTTGGTTTATATATGCAAAACCCACAAGAATATTATGCTACTTCCTACCAACATCCGACCTATTACCACACACCAAACCGAATTCCTAGTCCTCCATTATATGAGGAACAAGCGGCCATGCAAGATGCACAAAGACGCTTTGAGGAGCAATACCCGCAGGGAAGACCTACGAATGATGGTTCGGGCACCTACTCCGGCTGACCTTTTGGTAACTTCTTTGGTGACTGATAATGCTAAAAACGAACATATATTTCATAGCATTATTCCTCAAGAAAGACAAGCTTTTAGTTGCAATTGTTCTATTTACAAGTGATATTCGTTTAAATAATAAAAGGTGAAGACAAAAGACAGATTCGACGAATTGAAGACGCAAACGACCAAAAAGCTCAAAAGTACAAATTACAATCAAAGTGGTTCCAATTATTGATAAGAACCGTCTCAAAATTACAAGAGTACAAGATGCGAAACGCAAAATACAAGATATTAAATTATACGAAAGGACGTTCGAAAATCCGAAACCGGGACCAAAGTCAACTCTCAATGCTCGACGCAACGGACTAAAAATTACAAGTCAACTATGCACATGAATATAATATAATATATAATTAATTCTTAAAATTAATATATATATTATATTATATAATAAAAAACGTCGGCAGAAGAAACAAAGACATGTGAGCTGAATTCCAGGGCCATGCGAACGCATGGCCTGGAAGGCAAAAAGCCATGCGATCGCATGGCAGTAGGTAGCAGCTGACATGCCTATAAAATTCGAGTTTTTGCTCATCATATAACACATCTTTTTCCTTTCAATCTCTCACTCGTATATATATTTATATTTATATTATAATTTTAATTTTAATTTTAATTTCTAATAATAAGGGTATGTTAGCGAATGTTGTAAGGGTGTAAGTCGAAATTCTGTCCGTGTAAACGCTACGCTATTTTTAATCATTGTAAGTTATGTTCAACCTTTTTAATTTAATGTCTCGTAGCTAAGTTATTATTATGCTTATTTAATGCCGAAGTAATCATGATGTTAGGCTAAATATTAAAATTGGGTAATTGGGCTTTGTACCATAATTGGGGTTTGGACAAAAGAACGACACTTGTGGAAATTAGACTATGGGCTATTAATAGGTTTTATATTAACTAAACGATACCTCGTTAAATTAATATATAGACTTATAATTTGACATATTTATATATAAGCACATACGCTTGACTGGGTACGGTGGGCTGGATATCTATAAATACCAATAATTGTTCATTTTACCGGACACGGAACTGGATTAATAGTTAATAGACTTGTTGAAACAGGGGTGGATTACATTCAAGGGTAATTGGTGTAATTGTTAACAAAGTAGTAAAACCTTGGTTTACACGCAGTCGATAACCTGGTGTATTCATTAAACAAAGTATTAAGACCTTGTTACAATTCGAATCCCCAATTAGTTGGAATATTTGACTTCGGGAATAAGAATAATTTTACGAAGACTTTCGCACTTTATATTTATGACTGATGGACTATTATGGACAAATCCGTATGGACATATCGAATAATCCAGGACAAAGAACAATTAACCCATGGGAATAAACTAAAAATCAACACGTCAAACATCATGATTATGGAAGTTTAAATAAGCATAATTCTTTTATTTCATATTTAAGTGCACTTTTAAATATCGCACTTTTATTTATTGTCATTATATTTAATTGTACTTTTAATTATCGTACTCTTTAATTATCGCAATTTTATTTTATCGCATTTTTATTTATCGCAATTTCATTATTGTTATTTATTTTACGCTTTAAATTAAGTCTTTTATTTATATTTTACATTAGGTTTTAACTGCGACTAAAGTTTTAAAATCGACAAACCGGTCATTAAACGGTAAAACCCCCCTTTTATAATAATAATATCACTTATATATATATATTTGTATTTTTATAAATTTAAAACTAATATAGCGTTAAGCTTGTTTAAGAGTTCCCTGTGGACGAACCGGACTTACTAAAATCTATACTACTGTACGATTAGGTACACTGCCTATAAGTGTTGTAGCAAGGTTTATGTATATCCATTCTATAAATAAATAAATATCTTGTGTAAAATTGAATTGTATTTAATAGTATTTCGTTGTAAAAATAATACTATTTCCTAGTACACCTCGCACACATCAAGTATTTTTGGCGCCGCTGCTCATCTTTCTCGTCTTGAAAATCATGAATTAGAAGTTCTAAATGAATCGGCCATACAAGACAACTTTCCCGATGAATATCTATTGAAGATAGATTATAATGAAATTACGTAGTTTGCAGACTATGCAAACTACTTAGTATGTGGATTCCTTGAAAAAGGATTATCGTACCAAAAACGAAAGAAATTCTTTAGTGATATAAAACACTATTTTTGGGAAGATCCACATTTGTTTAAAAGTTGTCCCGATGGAATAATACGCCGATGTGTATTCGGAGGTGAAGCTAGTCAAATCTTAAACCATTGTCACACAGGGCCAACAGGAGGGCATTATGGGCCTCAACTTACAGCAAAAAAAAGTTTTTGATGCTGGATTCTATTGGCCTACAATTTTCAAAGACGCACACCTTCTTTGCAAATCCTGTGATGCTTGTCAAAGGGCCGGAAAAATAAGTCAACGTGATGAAATGCCACAAAATGTCATTCAAGTATGTGAAGTATTTGACATTTGGGGTATTGACTTTATGGGTCCATTTCCAAAATCTCATAATAATCTCTACATTCTCGTTGCCATTGATTATGTATCTAAATGGGCGGAAGCACAAGCTCTCCCAACTAACGATGCACGAGTTGTAGTCAATTTTTTAAAACGTCTTTTTGCAAGGTTTGGAACACCGAAAGCTTTAATAAGTGATCGGGGTACTCATTTTGTAACAATCAACTTGAAAAAGTTCTTGAAAGATATGGAGTAACTCATAAAATCTCCACCGCTTATTATCCACAAACAAGTGGACAAGTTGAAAATACCAACCGAGCTTTAAAACGTATTCTAGAGAAAACCGTAGGATCAAATCCGAAGAAATGGTCCATTAAATTGGAGGATGCACTCTGGGCTTTTAGAACATCCTACAAAACTCCAATTGGAAGCACACCTTTTAAACTCGTTTACGGAAAAGCATGTCATCTTCCAGTAGAAATTGAATACAAAGCATTTTGGGCTTTGAAGACATGTAATCTTGATTTACATGAAGCCGGACGTCTACGGTTAAGTCAATTAAACGAATTAGAAGAATTAAGACATGAAGCATATGAAAATTCCTTAATCTATAAGGAAAGAACGAAGAAATGGCATGATAAAAGAATCAGAAGTTCAAAAGAATTTAAAGAAGGAGACAGAGTTCTTCTTTTCAATTCACGATTCAAGCTATTTCCTGGAAAATTGAAATCAAGATGGTCTGGACCATTTATAGTCAAAAGAGTTTTCCCATACGGAACGATAGAGTTAATAAATTCAAATGGGATTGAATTTAAAGTTAATGGTCACAGAGTTAAACATTATATGCATGGTCCAATGGAAGTTGACAATGAAGTCAATCATAATTTCACCACCCAAGAAAATCTTCAAAACGAAAACATAAATATGTTATCAACAACATATGAAAAATCAAAATTGGAAAATAGGGAGGATTCAAATTTGAGTGATGAAGAAGAATTCTTATACAAACCTCTCATTCCAAGAAATGAAGAAAAATGTGAACAAGAATTTCAAATAGAATTGAAAGAACACCCGAAAAAGGTTTACAAACCAACTCGACTTACTAAAGCAGGAGACCCGGGTGAATTTATCATTTCTTGCTTGCTTAATGATGGTGCTGTATATAATGGACTAGCAGATTTAGGAGCAAGTGCAAATATTATGCCTCTTTCGTTATACAAAAGATTAGGTATGGGTAAATTAAAACCAACCAAAATAGGTGTTCAATCATTTGACCTAACCATTAAACTCCCGGTTGGAATAGCAAATAATTTACTTGTTAACGTGGGAAGTTTGACCTTTGTTGCAAACTTCATAGTGATTAATATGAAGGAAAACCTTGATATTCCTCTAATTTTAGGTCGTCCATTTTTAGCAACCACCGAGGCATTCATTGATGTAAGAGAAGGTAGAATGACACTTAGGGATGGTGATAAATCGATCACCTTTGTGAACTGAAAGTTTAGATCTTCACCAACCAAAACTGTTAAACCAATAAAAATGCATAAGTGTGGGGAAGATGAAGAAACACTTAATGATGATCCAATCATAAAGAACCCCGTTGATGATAAGAAATTAGATGAACCCGTTTTTAACAGTTCAACGAAGAAACTTTATAAACGGATTCACGATGCTAGGATTAAGGGAAACTTTAAGTTATGTAACAGATTAGTATCCAATTTATCGCCAAAAGAAAAGGCGATGTTAGTTGAATTTGTGAAAGTTACGGAGGAAATCAACAAATGGATTGAAGTAAAAGTCAATGATTTACAAGTTGTTGATGATCCAATTGAAAATAACGTTAATCACAATTTCAACTAAGTGTGGGGAGTTTCGAATCTTTTTAGGGTAATATGTATTTCTGTTAGAGTTAGATGTTCTGTTTTCGTGTAGTTCTCGAGAATGGAATCCGAATGGTCTTTCCCTAGCAGACCCTAAAGAACTAGTCTTCTCCCCCATTCTGAATTTTTTTTTTTTTTTTAGGTTTTACGAGATGAAGACTTCCTGTGAATTATGTAGTGACCCGAACTTTTCCATGTTTATATATATTAATTGAGATTGATGTTTACATGATTAAATGTTTCCAACATGTTAAGCAATCAAACTTGTTAAGACTTGATTAATTGAAATAGGTTTCATATAGACAATTGACCACCCAAGTTGACCGGTGATTCACGAACGTTAAAACTTGTAAAAAACTATATGATGACATATATATGGTTATATATATAGTTAACATGATATTATGATAAGTAAACATATCATTAATTATATTAACAATGAACTACATATGTAAAAACAAGACTACTAACTTAATGATTTTGAAACGAGACATATATGTAAATTTTATCGTTGTAACGACATTTAATGTATATATATCATATTAAGAGATATTCGTACATCATAATATCATGATAATATAATAATTTAAAATCTCTTTTGTTATTATAAACATTGGGTTAACAACATTTAACAAGATCGTTAACCTAAAGGTTTCAAAACAACACTTACATGTAACGACTAACGATGACTTAACGACTCAGTTAAAATGTATATACATGTAGTGTTTTAATATGTATTTATACACTTTTGAAAGACTTCAATACACTTATCAAAATACTTCTACTTAACAAAAATGCTTACAATTACATTCTCGTTCAGTTTCATCAACAATTCTACTCGTATGCACCCGTATTCGTACTCGTACAATACACAGCTTTTAGATGTATGTACTATTGGTATATACACTCCAATGATCAGCTCTTAGCAGCCCATGTGAGTCACCTAACACATGTGGGAACCATCATTTGGCAACTAGCATGAAATATCTCATAAAATTACAAAAATATGAGTAATCATTCATGACTTATTTACATGAAAACAAAATTACATATCCTTTATATCTAATCCATACACCAACGACCAAAAACACCTACAAACACTTTTATTCTTCAATTTTCTTCATCTAATTGATCTCTCTCAAGTTCTATCTTCAAGTTCTAAGTGTTCTTCATAAATTCCAAAAGTTCTAGTTTCATAAAATCAAGAATACTTTCAAGTTTGCTAGCTCACTTCCAATCTTGTAAGGTGATCATCCAACCTCAAGAAATCTTTGTTTCTTACAGTAGGTTATCATTCTAATACAAGGTAATAATCATATTCAAACTTTGGTTCAATTTCTATAACTATAACAATCTTATTTCAAGTGATGATCTTACTTGAACTTGTTTTCGTGTCATGATTTTGCTTCAAGAACTTCGAGCCATCCAAGGATCCATTGAAGCTAGATCCATTTTTCTCTTTTCTAGTAGGTTTATCCAAGGAACTTAAGGTAGTAATGATGTTCATAACATCATTCGATTCATACATATAAAGCTATCTTATTCGAAGGTTTAAACTTGTAATCACTAGAACATAGTTTAGTTAATTCTAAACTTGTTCGCAAACAAAAGTTAATCCTTCTAACTTGACTTTTAAAATCAACTAAACACATGTTCTATATCTATATGATATGCTAACTTAATGATTTAAAACCTGGAAACACGAAAAACACCGTAAAACTGGATTTACGCCGTCGTAGTAACACCGCGGGCTGTTTTGGGTTAGTTAATTAAAAACTATGATAAACTTTGATTTAAAAGTTGTTATTCTGAGAAAATGATTTTTATTATGAACATGAAACTATATCCAAAAATTATGGTTAAACTCAAAGTGGAAGTATGTTTTCTAAAATGGTCATCTAGACGTCGTTCTTTCGACTGAAATAACTACCTTTACAAAAACGACTTGTAACTTATTTTTCCGACTATAAACCTATACTTTTTCTATTTAGATTCATAAAATAGAGTTCAATATGAAACCATAGCAATTTGATTCACTCAAAACGGATTTAAAATGAAGAAGTTATGGGTAAAACAAGATTGGATAATTTTTCTCATTTTAGCTACGTGAAAATTGATAACAAATCTATTCCAACCATAACTTAATCAACTTGTATTGTATATTATGTAATCTTGAGATACCATAGACACGTATACAATGTTTCAACCTATCATGTCGACACATCTATATATATTTCGGAACAACCATAGACACTCTATATGTGAATGTTGGAGTTAGCTATACAGGGTTGAGGTTGATTCCAAAATATATATAGTTTGAGTTGTGATCAATACTGAGATACGTATACACTGGGTCGTGGATTGATTCAAGATAATATTTATCGATTTATTTCTGTACATCTAACTGTGGACAACTAGTTGTAGGTTACTAACGAGGACAGCTGACTTAATAAACTTAAAACATCAAAATATATTAAAAGTGTTGTAAATATATTTTGAACATACTTTGATATATATGTATATATTGTTATAGGTTCGTGAATCAACCAGTGGCCAAGTCTTACTTCCCGACGAAGTAAAAATCTGTGAAAGTGAGTTATAGTCCCACTTTTAAAATCTAATATTTTTGGGATGAGAATACATGCAGGTTTTATAAATGATTTACAAAATAGACACAAGTACGTGAAACTACATTCTATGGTTGAATTATCAAAATCGAATATGCCCCTTTTTATTAAGTCTGGTAATCTAAGAATTAGGGAACAGACACCCTAATTGACGCGAATCCTAAAGATAGATCTATTGGGCCTAACAAACCCCATTCAAAGTACCGGATGCTTTAGTACTTCGAAATTTATATCATATCCGAAGGGTGTCCCGGAATGATGGGGATATTCTTATATATGCATCTTGTTAATGTCGGTTACCAGGTGTTCACCATATGAATGATTTTTATCTCTATGTATGGGATGTGTATTGAAATATGAAATCTTGTGGTCTATTGTTACGATTTGATATATATAGGTTAAACCTATAACTCACCAACATTTTTGTTGACGTTTAAAGCATGTTTATTCTCAGGTGAATATTAAGAGCTTCCGCTGTTGCATACTAAAATAAGGACAAGATTTGGAGTCCATATTTGTATGATATTGTGTAAAAACTGCATTCAAGAAACTGATTTCGATGTAACATATTTGTATTGTAAACCATTATGTAATGGTCGTGTGTAAACAGGATATTTTAGATTATCATTATTTGATAATCTACGTAAAGCTTTTTAAACCTTTATTTATGAAATAAAGGTTATGGTTTGTTTTAAAAATGAATGCAGTCTTTGAAAAACGTCTCATATAGAGGTCAAAACCTCGCAACGAAATCAATTAATATGGAACGTTTTTAATCAATAAGAACGGGACATTTCAGTTGGTATCCGAGCGTTGGTCTTAGAGAACCAGAAAATTTGCATTAGTGTGTCTTATCGAGTTTGTTAGGATGCATTAGTGATTCTGGACTTCGACCGTGTTTTCTTTAAAAATGATTGCTTAACATTTTTGTTGGAAACTATATATTTTTAACATATGAATATTATGTGATATATTAATCTCTTAACGTGTTTGATATTATGTGATAGATGTCTACCTCTAGAACAAGTCCCATTGACTCACCTAATAATAATGAAGAGTCAAATGTAAATTGGAATGATTTGTGGACTGATTCACAAGTTCCCGAAGAGGAACCGGAAGAAGAGTCGGAACCGGAAGAAGAGTCGGAACCGGAAGAAGAATCGGAACCGGATGAAGAAATAGAACCGGTGGGGGAAATAATAAAACGGTTAAGTAAAAGAAAATCCTCAACCAACCGACCAAAGTTAATTATGGTCAATGGTGTTTCCGCCAAGGAAGCAAAATATTGGGAGGATTACCAATTCTCCGATGAATCGGATTCCGACGAGAATTCCGATGATGTTATAGAAATTACCCCAACTGAATTTAAAAAGGCAAAAGAAAATAATAAGGGAAAGGGCATAAAAATAGAGAAATCTAATTCCAACCCCGATGAACTTTATATGTATCGTCAACCCCCGAAGTCCTTAAGTTGTAACAATGACCCGGGAACCTCTAAACCACCAGGTTTTTCTAAACCAATGTGGACAACGACGGCTCGTATTAGGGGAACATCATATATCCCTAGAAACTTGGCAAAACGAACCAAAACCGAAGAAGAAGAAACGAGCGAGTCGGAATAAGATAGTTGCATTCGTGTGGTGTAATATATGGAATATAGTGTTCTTATGCTTTATGATATATGTAAAAATTGCTTGTATTAATAAGTATTTTTTTTATGAATCTAACTCTTGTCTATTTTACAGTTTAAAAACACAAAATGGATAGACAACCCAATATTTTAAGAGACCTACCCGGAGACATGATTGATGAAATCTTGTCTAGAGTCGGCCAGAATTCTTCGGCACAACTATTTAAGGCGAGATCAGTTTGTAAGACATTCGAAGAACGTTCCAAGAATGTCTTGGTTTATAAGAGACTTTCGTTTGAAAGATGGGGGATATCACATTGGGAAACCCATAAGTTACGATGTGTTTACTTTGACGCATATATTGCGGGGAACCCAAATGCTATTTTACGCAACGGGTTAAGAAATTATTTTGACTCAATATATCCGAATATTGGACTTCGTGATTTAGAAAAAGCGGCTAACATGCAACATAAAGAAGCATGTTATGCTTACGGATTAGTAATGTTCGCTTCTCACCAAAGTGAGAACAAGAACATCGGGCTACAACTATTAAACAAAACGTTTCCACAAGTGACGGAGTCGGTAATTGGGGTAAGAAATGAGGTTTTTAGATTATTACGGGACTGTTGGACATTACGTAACCCTCGTCCCTTTGATGACGTTACAACACGCTGTCTTATCAACGGCCATAACGGTTATGTTGCACAAGACCAAGGATGGGAAGTAGTCCTAGTAAAACCAGAATGCATGACTTGTTTCTGGACGTATGAATTACGTGACTTTATTGCCTTTGCTGAACGACTTGTGTACTAGCTAGAATTATCTTCACAACTATCTTGTATCAAAGTTATTGTGTGCTATATTTCATGCTTTATGTAAAATAAGCGGTATTGTAAGTTTGTAAAATATTGTATAAAAGTTTGAACGCGAAATATTATTATAATCAGTTTTTCATATAGAATTGTAGTAGTTGAATTGTATATTAGCTACTAAGTATGAACTTAACGGGTATGTACTACCCGAATTTAAACTTATAAAACGCTAATATGAAGAAAAAGCTTTTATAAATGAGTTCATATTATGCTACGAAATACTATTAACTACTCTTAATATTCTGTATGATTAACTTGTTCCATTTGACTATTTTGAAGGAAATGGCACCGACTACTCGACACACCGTGAATATGAATGAAGAGGAATTCCGTACTTTTCTAGCTTCAAACATAGCCGCAGTACAGGCTGCGCTACATACCAACAATAACCTTGGATCTAGCAGTACAGGAAATCATGTAGGATGCACCTACAAAGAATTCACTGCCTGCAAACCTTTGGAATTTGATGGAACCGAAGGACCGATCGGATTGAAACGGTGGACCGAGAAGGTCGAATCGGTGTTTGCCATAAGTAAGTGTACTGAAGAGGACAAAGTGAAGTATGCTACGCATACCTTCACAGGTTCTGCGTTAACATGGTGGAATACCTATCTAGAGCAGGTGGGATAAGACGATGCGTACGCACTACCGTGGTCAGCATTCAAGCACTTGATGAACGAGAAGTACCGTCCCAGAACCGAGGTCAATAAGCTCAAGACAGAACTTAGAGGGTTACGAACCCAAGGATTTGATATTACCACGTATGAAAGACGATTCACAGAATTGTGCCTATTGTGTCCGGGAGCGTTCGAAGATGAGGAAGAGAAGATCGACGCGTTTGTGAAAGGATTACCGGAAAGAATCCAAGAAGATATAAGTTCACACGAGCCCGCCTCCATACAACAGGCATGTAGAATGGCTCACAAACTAGTGAACCAGATTGAAGAAAGAATTAAAGAACAGACTGCTGAAGAGGCCAATGTGAAGCAAGTCAAAAGAAAGTGGGAGAAAAACGGTGATAAGAATCACCAATACAACAACAACAGCAATTACAACAATAATCGCAAAAATTATCCCAACAATCGCAACATCAATCGCAACTACAACAAACGGCCCAACAACAACAACAACAACAACAGCAACTACAACAATCATCCCAACAACAATGATAACCGCAACAACAACAACAATCAGAAGCAGCTATGCCAAAGGTGTGAAAAGAATCACTCGGGGTTCTGCACCAAATTTTGCAACAAGTGTAAAAGAAATGGTCATAGCGCGGCGAAGTGTGAGGTCTACGGACCAGGGGTTAACAGAACGAAAGGAACAAATGGTGTCGGAACGAGTAATGGCGGAGCAAGTAGTGTCGGAGCAAGTTATGCCAATGTAGTTTGTTATAAATGTGGAAAACCGGGCCACATTATTAGAAATTGCCCGAACCAGGAGAACACGAATGGACAAGGCCGCGGAAGAGTTTTCAATATTAATGCGGCAGAGGCACAGGAAGACCCGGAGCTTGTTACGGGTACGTTTCTTACTGACAATAAATCTGCTTACGTTTTATTTGATTCGGGTGCGGATAGAAGCTATATGAGTAGAGATTTTTGTGCTAAATTAAGTTGTCCATTGACGCCTTTGGATAGTAAATTTTTACTCGAATTAGCAAATGGTAAATTAATTTCAGCAGATAATATATGTCGGAATCGAGAAATTAAACTGGTTAGCGAAACATTTAAGATTGATTTGATACCAGTAGAGTTAGGGAGTTTTGATGTGATAATCGGTATGGACTGGTTGAAAGAAGTGAAAGCGGAGATCGTTTGTTACAAAAATGCAATTCGCATTATACGAGAAAAAGGAAAACCCTTAATGGTGTACGGAGAAAAGGGCAACACGAAGCTACATCTTATTAGTAATTTGAAGGCACAAAAACTAATAAGAAAAGGTTGCTATGCTATTCTAGCACACGTCGAGAAAGTACAAACTGAAGAAAAGAGCATCAATGATGTTCCCATTGCAAAAGAATTTCCCGATGTATTTCCGAAAGAATTACCGGGATTACCCCCACATCGATCCGTTGAATTTCAAATAGATCTTGTACCAGGAGCTGCACCAATAGCTCGTGCTCCTTACAGACTCGCACCCAGCGAGATGAAAGAACTGCAAAGCCAATTACAAGAACTTTTAGAGCGTGGTTTCATTCGACCAAGCACATCACCGTGGGGAGCTCCTGTTTTGTTTGTCAAGAAGAAAGATGGTACATTCAGGTTGTGTATCGACTACCGAGAGTTGAACAAACTTACCATCAAGAACCGCTACCCACTACCGAGAATCGACGACTTATTTGATCAACTACAAGGCTCGTCTGTTTATTCAAAGATTGACTTACGTTCCGGGTATCATCAAATGCGGGTGAAAGAAGATGATATTCCAAAGACTGCTTTCAGAACACGTTACGGTCATTACGAGTTTATGGTCATGCCGTTTGGTTTAACTAATGCACCAGCTGTGTTCATGGACCTTATGAACCGAGTGTGTGGACCATACCTTGACAAGTTTGTCATTGTTTTCATTGATGACATACTTATTTACTCAAAGAATGACCAAGAACACGGTGAACATTTGAGAAAGGTGTTAGAAGTATTGAGGAAGGAAGAATTGTACGCTAAGTTTTCAAAGTGTGCATTTTGGTTGGAAGAAGTTCAATTCCTCGGTCACATAGTGAACAAAGAAGGTATTAAGGTGGATCCGGCAAAGATAGAAACTGTTGAAAAGTGGGAAACCCCGAAAACTCCGAAACACATACGCCAGTTTTTAGGACTAGCTGGTTACTACAGAAGGTTCATCCAAGACTTTTCCAGAATAGCAAAACCCTTGACTGCATTAACGCATAAAGGGAAGAAATTTGAATGGAATGATGAACAAGAGAAAGCGTTTCAGTTATTGAAGAAAAAGCTAACTACGGCACCTATATTGTCATTGCCTGAAGGGAATGATGATTTTGTGATTTATTGTGACGCATCAAAGCAAGGTCTCGGTTGTGTATTAATGCAACGAACGAAGGTGATTGCTTATGCCTCTAGACAATTGAAGATTCACGAGCAAAATTATACGACGCATGATTTGGAATTAGGCGCGGTTGTTTTTGCATTAAAGACTTGGAGGCACTACTTATATGGGGTCAAAAGTATTATATATACCGACCACAAAAGTCTTCAACACATATTTAATCAGAAACAACTGAATATGAGGCAGCGTAGGTGGATTGAATTGTTGAATGATTACGACTTTGAGATTCGTTACCACCCGGGGAAGGCAAATGTGGTAGCCGATGCCTTGAGCAGGAAGGACAGAGAACCCATTCGAGTAAAATCTATGAATATAATGATTCATAATAACATTACTACTCAAATAAAGGAGGCGCAACAAGGAGTTTTAAAAGAGGGAAATTTAAAGGATGAAATACCCAAAGGATCGGAGAAGCATCTTAATATTCGGGAAGACGGAACCCGGTATAGGGCTGAAAGGATTTGGGTACCAAAATTTGGAGATATGAGAGAAATGGTACTTAGAGAAGCTCATAAAACCAGATACTCAATACATCCTGGAACGGGGAAGATGTACAAGGATCTCAAGAAACATTTTTGGTGGCCGGGTATGAAAGCCGATGTTGCTAAATACGTAGGAGAATGTTTGACGTGTTCTAAGGTCAAAGCTGAGCATCAGAAACCATCAGGTCTACTTCAACAACCCAAAATCCCGGAATGGAAATGGGAAAACATTACCATGGATTTCATCACTAAATTGCCAAGGACTGCAAGTGGTTTTGATACTATTTGGGTAATAGTTGACCGTCTCACCAAATCAGCACACTTCTTGCCAATAAGAGAAGATGACAAGATGGAGAAGTTAGCACGACTGTATTTGAAGGAAGTCATCTCCAGACATGGAATACCAATCTCTATTATCTCTGATAGGGATGGCAGATTTATTTCAAGATTCTGGCAGACATTACAGCAAGCATTAGGAACTCGTCTAGACATGAGTACTGCCTATCATCCACAAACTGATGGGCAGAGCGAAAGGACGATACAAACGCTTGAAGACATGCTACGAGCATGTGTTATTGATTTCGGAAACAGTTGGGATCGACATCTACCGTTAGCAGAATTTTCCTACAACAACAGCTACCATTCAAGCATTGAGATGGCGCCGTTTGAAGCACTTTATGGTAGAAAGTGCAGGTCTCCGATTTGTTGGAGTGAGGTGGGGGATAGACAGATTACGGGTCCGGAGATTATACAAGAAACTACCGAGAAGATCATCCAAATTCAACAACGGTTAAAAACCGCCCAAAGTCGACAAAAGAGCTACGCTGACATTAAAAGAAAAGATATAGAATTTGAAATTGGAGAGATGGTCATGCTTAAAGTTTCACCTTGGAAAGGCGTTGTTCGATTTGGTAAACGAGGGAAATTAAATCCAAGGTATATTGGACCATTCAAGATTATTGATCGTGTCGGACCAGTAGCTTACCGACTTGAGTTACCTCAACAACTCGCGGCTGTACATAACACTTTCCACGTCTCGAATTTGAAGAAATGTTTTGCTAAAGAAGATCTCACTATTCCGTTAGATGAAATCCAAATCAACGAAAAACTCCAATTCATCGAAGAACCCGTCGAAATAATGGATCGTGAGGTTAAAAGACTTAAGCAAAACAAGATACCAATTGTTAAGGTTCGATGGAATGCTCGTAGAGGACCCGAGTTCACCTGGGAGCGTGAAGATCAGATGAAGAAGAAATACCCGCATCTATTTCCAGAAGATTCGTCAACACCTTCAACAGCTTAAAATTTCGGGACGAAATTTATTTAACGGGTAGGTACTGTAGTGACCCGAACTTTTCCATGTTTATATATATTAATTGAGATTGATGTTTACATGATTAAATGTTTCCAACATGTTAAGCAATCAAACTTGTTAAGACTTGATTAATTGAAATAGGTTTCATATAGACAATTGACCACCCAAGTTGACCGGTGATTCACGAACGTTAAAACTTGTAAAAAACTATATGATGACATATATATGGTTATATATATAGTTAACATGATATTATGATAAGTAAACATATCATTAATTATATTAACAATGAACTACATATGTAAAAACAAGACTACTAACTTAATGATTTTGAAACGAGACATATATGTAAATTTTATCGTTGTAACGACATTTAATGTATATATATCATATTAAGAGATATTCGTACATCATAATATCATGATAATATAATAATTTAAAATCTCTTTTGTTATTATAAACATTGGGTTAACAACATTTAACAAGATCGTTAACCTAAAGGTTTCAAAACAACACTTACATGTAACGACTAACGATGACTTAACGACTCAGTTAAAATGTATATACATGTAGTGTTTTAATATGTATTTATACACTTTTGAAAGACTTCAATACACTTATCAAAATACTTCTACTTAACAAAAATGCTTACAATTACATTCTCGTTCAGTTTCATCAACAATTCTACTCGTATGCACCCGTATTCGTACTCGTACAATACACAGCTTTTAGATGTATGTACTATTGGTATATACACTCCAATGATCAGCTCTTAGCAGCCCATGTGAGTCACCTAACACATGTGGGAACCATCATTTGGCAACTAGCATGAAATATCTCATAAAATTACAAAAATATGAGTAATCATTCATGACTTATTTACATGAAAACAAAATTACATATCCTTTATATCTAATCCATACACCAACGACCAAAAACACCTACAAACACTTTTATTCTTCAATTTTCTTCATCTAATTGATCTCTCTCAAGTTCTATCTTCAAGTTCTAAGTGTTCTTCATAAATTCCAAAAGTTCTAGTTTCATAAAATCAAGAATACTTTCAAGTTTGCTAGCTCACTTCCAATCTTGTAAGGTGATCATCCAACCTCAAGAAATCTTTGTTTCTTACAGTAGGTTATCATTCTAATACAAGGTAATAATCATATTCAAACTTTGGTTCAATTTCTATAACTATAACAATCTTATTTCAAGTGATGATCTTACTTGAACTTGTTTTCGTGTCATGATTTTGCTTCAAGAACTTCGAGCCATCCAAGGATCCATTGAAGCTAGATCCATTTTTCTCTTTTCTAGTAGGTTTATCCAAGGAACTTAAGGTAGTAATGATGTTCATAACATCATTCGATTCATACATATAAAGCTATCTTATTCGAAGGTTTAAACTTGTAATCACTAGAACATAGTTTAGTTAATTCTAAACTTGTTCGCAAACAAAAGTTAATCCTTCTAACTTGACTTTTAAAATCAACTAAACACATGTTCTATATCTATATGATATGCTAACTTAATGATTTAAAACCTGGAAACACGAAAAACACCGTAAAACTGGATTTACGCCGTCGTAGTAACACCGCGGGCTGTTTTGGGTTAGTTAATTAAAAACTATGATAAACTTTGATTTAAAAGTTGTTATTCTTAGAAAATGATTTTTATTATGAACATGAAACTATATCCAAAAATTATGGTTAAACTCAAAGTGGAAGTATGTTTTCTAAAATGGTCATCTAGACGTCGTTCTTTCGACTGAAATGACTACCTTTACAAAAACGACTTGTAACTTATTTTTCCGACTATAAACCTATACTTTTTCTATTTAGATTCATAAAATAGAGTTCAATATGAAACCATAGCAATTTGATTCACTCAAAACGGATTTAAAATGAAGAAGTTATGGGTAAAACAAGATTGGATAATTTTTCTCATTTTAGCTACGTGAAAATTGATAACAAATCTATTCCAACCATAACTTAATCAACTTGTATTGTATATTATGTAATCTTGAGATACCATAGACACGTATACAATGTTTCGACCTATCATGTCGACACATCTATATATATTTCGGAACAACCATAGACACTCTATATGTGAATGTTGGAGTTAGCTATACAGGGTTGAGGTTGATTCCAAAATATATATAGTTTGAGTTGTGATCAATACTGAGATACGTATACACTGGGTCGTGGATTGATTCAAGATAATATTTATCGATTTATTTCTGTACATCTAACTGTGGACAACTAGTTGTAGGTTACTAACGAGGACAGCTGACTTAATAAACTTAAAACATCAAAATATATTAAAAGTGTTGTAAATATATTTTGAACATACTTTGATATATATGTATATATTGTTATAGGTTCGTGAATCAACCAGTGGCCAAGTCTTACTTCCCGACGAAGTAAAAATCTGTGAAAGTGAGTTATAGTCCCACTTTTAAAATCTAATATTTTTGGGATGAGAATACATGCAGGTTTTATAAATGATTTACAAAATAGACACAAGTACGTGAAACTACATTCTATGGTTGAATTATCAAAATCGAATATGCCCCTTTTTATTAAGTCTGGTAATCTAAGAATTAGGGAACAGACACCCTAATTGACGCGAATCCTAAAGATAGATCTATTGGGCCTAACAAACCCCATTCAAAGTACCGGATGCTTTAGTACTTCGAAATTTATATCATATCCGAAGGGTGTCCCGGAATGATGGGGATATTCTTATATATGCATCTTGTTAATGTCGGTTACCAGGTGTTCACCATATGAATGATTTTTATCTCTATGTATGGGATGTGTATTGAAATATGAAATCTTGTGGTCTATTGTTACGATTTGATATATATAGGTTAAACCTATAACTCACCAACATTTTTGTTGACGTTTAAAGCATGTTTATTCTCAGGTGAATATTAAGAGCTTCCGCTGTTGCATACTAAAATAAGGACAAGATTTGGAGTCCATATTTGTATGATATTGTGTAAAAACTGCATTCAAGAAACTGATTTCGATGTAACATATTTGTATTGTAAACCATTATGTAATGGTCGTGTGTAAACAGGATATTTTAGATTATCATTATTTGATAATCTACGTAAAGCTTTTTAAACCTTTATTTATGAAATAAAGGTTATGGTTTGTTTTAAAAATGAATGCAGTCTTTGAAAAACGTCTCATATAGAGGTCAAAACCTCGCAACGAAATCAATTAATATGGAACGTTTTTAATCAATAAGAACGGGACATTTCAAATTAAACCACGGTCTAATGCTACACGCTTTAATTACTAAACGTAATAATGACACCCTTTTAAGTGAAATAGTATCATTAATCAGAGGTAAATTGGACGGAGTAAGAAAAAAATCCAGGAACGAAAATAATAAGTTACAGTTTGGTAAAGGAAAATCAAAATCCGCAGCAAAAAGAAGAGCACGACACCTTGAAAGATGTCACAAATGCGGAAAATGGTCACACGAAGGAAAATGCTCGACGAATCAGACATATTCCAATACCGAGTTTGTTACTTTATACAGAGATGGACCGTTCATATGTTTAGAAGAAAAAACGTTGAATGCTCGAGGTTACGCCTATGTAGCTATGGAAAACCAATTAGTCCGACTATCTTATGAGTGGGCTAGAGCATATCACTAAGAAATCTATTTCACATGTAAGTATGTACAGTTTTCATTTTTATTTTTTATTTTTAACCTTTTGATAATAAACGCTAAATCGTTCGCTATAAAGTATTAAATTGGTATTCAATAAAATTAGGTATGCGTAAACGAAATTATTGATATCATACAAAAATTTATTACATCACTGCGAAATTTACCGTTTATTCTTAAGGTATAAATATCTTTAATCAATCAACCTAAAATATTTCAGAAATTCGTCAGGAGTAAAACTAGGTAAAATAGCTGAAATTACTTTACCGAAAAGAGGGGCGTTTGTTTTTGATAATATTTGATTGATTAAAGTGGGATAAAAGACCAAAAAGATTTTTATTTTTATTTTTACTTTGTTTTTAAAATTAATATTAAATTGATATTTTAAACCCTTTTAAAAAATAAATAAATAAATTTAAGTTTGTAAATATTTGAAAAATTAATATTTTTAATATAAGTTTGTTGTATAAAAATAAAAATATAATTTAAGTTTGGTGTGAATTTATAATTTTAATAATATGAATTTTTAATTTTATGCATTTTAAATTTATGTTTTGTGTGAATTTAAAAACAAAAATTTACTTTATTTCGCTAAGTTAAAAATATGATTTTTAAAATTCGTCGTAAGTTGAAGACTAGGTCGTTAAACCGAAATTGCTTTACCCAAGGGAGGGGCGAGAACTTTTATTATCATTATTTTTAGCCTTATTGAATTAAAGTATGCCAAAAACATTTAAAAAATCTAAAAATCTTTGCTTTTAAAATTGAGCTTAAAAATGACAAATTTTAAAATTTTGTCGAGGGACGGACTAGGACAACGATCCGAAACGCCCTCATCCTAAAAAGAAATAAATTTTTAAAATTTTATTAATTTTGTGTTTTATTAAGTATAAGATTTTTATAAAAAAAAAAAAGCAAATGGTACTGTTCCCGGACCTCCATGCGATCGCATGGAGTTTGGCCTTTATAGCCATGCGATCGCATGGCCCTGGAATTTTGGTCAGGAACAAAAGTCCCAGTCGACCTGCTTCTGCCTCACACCAACACACACACATATACACGAACATACACCCCAAAACCTCTCAATTTTCATCAAATTTTCACCAAATTCAACCAAATTTTTAGCTACAATCCGCTCTAAACATGAATTTGATAAGGATTTTATCAAAAAGGGTAACAATTTCACCCCTAAATCTCTTTAAATTTGATTTTAAATGTTCTTGAGCTATATTTTTCATAATTTGATTTTGTTAATTTCTAGTGTAATTAGAGTTAAATTGTTAGTATTTTATGCATGTATAACCTAGATTGATGCTATTTAACATGATTTGAAGCCAAAAACTTCAAAATTTTTAGAAATCTAAGGTTTATGTTCTTGAGCAATTTGGGGCTTTTGAATATAAACAGGTTATGGCCGATTTTTGTCATGAATTATTGCTAAATTGAGTAGTGTAACATGTTTAGGTAGCTAAATGATCCAAACTTTAATCCTAAACATGATTTTTGAAGATGAAAGTGGACTTTTTAAGTGCAAAATTCATGAACTTGATTAATTTGATATAACTGCCATTTGATACTTGTTTAATTGTTAGTAAAGGTTGTTTTAACATGTTATTTGAGTTAAATGCTTATGAACTTTGTATACATTTTCATATGTGCTTATTTGAAAAAGTGTAAAATTGTAAAAAAATTGTGAAAATGTGTATAAGTTTAATTTTGATTGAACATGTTATTGTGATTGTTTTAAGTTGTTATTTTGCTAACACTAATGCATATTTGGATGCACAAATTTTGTGTTTAATGTGTTTTGCAGAGAGCCGATACTGGAGGTTCATCATCATCATCATCTAGACGACCAGCTCCAGCTCCAGAACCAGAACCAGAAATGCAATATGAACCTGAACAAGTACCACAACAGGAACCACAATATCAGCCTGATCAACATGTACCTTATTATGATCCGCTACAGTTTGTTAATGAATTCATAGTATTTCCGATGCATCCACCTGTAGAATACCCAACGATTCCGGAACACACGTTGCATCCTAATCTGAGATTCGATAGACGGTGGAGAGATTACCCGGCATATCAAAGTAATAAATTCAAATTAATAATGAAAGATGTAGAGGTGCCTAGAGTAATTGATTGGGATCCTTTGGAAAGGGTCCAACTAGCTGACCGTGTTAGGGAGCATCTGATTCAAAGGTATGGCAGTTCTTCTTTTACAAATTGGGAACGATTATTCACCATTCGTAGACCTGTATATAAGGAATGGTGTGTAGAACTTATGAGTACTATAGCGTTAAATGTAGATGTAGATAGATTAGATGATAGAAATTTTCTTAGGTTTATACTTGGCAGTAGAATGTACAGGATGTCCATGCTGGACATGGCTAGGGCATTACAGATATATACGCCCGCTGAATTACTACTACCCGATTGTATGAGTTTGATTTATCGTGGTGAAAGGGTAGATAGGAATTTTGACGCGAACGCCATCTGGAGGCGTATGTCAGATTATAATGTTTTTGGGCGGGGAGGAACACATACCTACTTACATATTAACAAATCCGAGTTTCGTATAATTCATAGATTTTTGGCTAACTCGATTACACAGAGAGGTCACAACAAGGAAAAATTGACCTTACATGATTTATTTTACCTAAAGTGTATTCTGTGATGCCACGTACAAAACCATCGTGTACGAATCATCAACAACAGGATCATTACAAGGTTAAGTACTATATGCTGTAATAAAAGAAGTTGCATTCACGATAAAAAGGTGACGTCATAACCGACATCAAATGTTTTACACCAACAGTATGCTTCTACGAATAGCAAGCACGAATAAATGTATGTGACCCTTAGGTCGTTACAAAACATAGTTTCAAAAGTATTAAAGTTTGAATGCAAGATAAACAGTTCATGCGGTGATAACACTAGAGCAACGGGTGTCTACGGCAAGACTAGCACGACAGTGGAAGAAAATAACCTTAAGCACCTGAGAAAAACATGCTTAAAAACGTCAACACAAAGGTTGGTGAGCTATAGTTTAAGTATAATAGTATGTAAGGTAGGCCATGAGATTTCAGTGCTGCAAAGAGCGTTTCAAAACAGTATGATAAAGTATATGTTAACCGTGGGCACTTAGTAACTAACTTAACGTTTATACCCCCTGAAAGTACACTTGGCAAGTGCGTATGTTTACGAAGTATTAAACACTCATTAAATGCTAGCGCTACTAGCCCGAGTGGGGATGTCAAACCCTATGGATCCATATCTAAGATTCGCGTTCACGGTTCAAAAACCAATGATTAAACGTTACCGAGCTAAAGAGAATGTTTATGCTGTTGTATAACTCACACATATATAAGTTTAAGTACTCGTGCCTAGTATGTAAAACATAAAATCCGCATGTATTCTCAGTTCCCAAAATAAGTTAAAAGTAAAAAGGGAATGCTATAACTCACAATGATAAAGTAGCGGTAAAGTATGACTCAAAAAGTAAGCAAGTAATGAAGGTTGTCCAAACGGGTCCTCAACCTAAGTCAAATAGTACTAAGTCAGTAATTCGTCCGAATAGGTTTAAAAGTATGTAAATAAGGTCTTAAGGGTCATCATCATTCATCATCAAACAAAAGGCGTAAAGTAAGTTTCGTTCATGAAAGTAGTTTAAAACAAAAGCTGACTTCGATCAGTCACCAAAGCCTCTACCCTTACTGAATTAAGGTGAGACCAGTGGCCATGGCTCCGTATATGAGTCCTTTAAGTGTGGTAAAATTTACAGAAGAAAACTCATCTTCTTTTGACCGTGGCGACGGTCTAAGTGCGAGTAGGTCAGAAATTTCTGCACAACGTTAAAAGGACATAGTGACGATCGGAGGGCCATAAATCCTAAACCATAACTCGGATTAAGACGAGTCCTATATGAAAAGTTATCTACTCGAACAGAGATATTTGAAAATCATAATCACAATAGCCCAGGTCTTACTGATCAGACCCAGAATACAGAAAACAGACAGGTCAGTAGGTTCCGGTGGTTCTTGGTGTTCGATGCTTATCACGGTTCTCATCCTTGATGCATGTAGCTTCAAGTGTACAACTCGTTGATGTGTTTGCATCATTTTCACCAAGTTTTGACCATCATAACCCAAGTGTAAGTCTAAGACATGAAACACAACTCACTTAAGTGTTGCAAGTGTTTTGATGAACCAAAGTTACATCAAAGTCTTAGATCTAACACATATATGAACTTTAAAACTAATAATGAGTTACAAACTTGAAAGTAAACTTATGAAATCAAGATCTTGAGTTGTAGAACATAGTTCTTTAGTTTGATCTTGAAGATCCAAGACTCAAAAGTCTAGATCTAACATAAGTGTACAAAGTTATAATTAAAGAAAGCTTATTTGTGTGTTCTTGAACTTTCAAAGTTAACTTTTAGTTCAAGATTAATGAGATCAAAGTTAACTAGTAATATTTGACCAATAACAACCAACAAACATGAAATTAAAGTGCATAAAATGAAGACATAAACTAAGTAAACAAGTAAATAAGTTCATGAGTTGCATACTTTAAAGATTCAAGCCTAAGTTTGATCTTTAAGAATGTAAACTTTAAAGTTTACAAACATGATTCACAAGTATGCTTTCAACACATGAACTTACAATCTTTTGAAACAATATATGTAGAATATAAACTAGTAAGTTTAGTTCTTGTGTGTTCTTGAAATTACAAGATAAATGAAGAATGAAACTAATGAGTTTGATTCTTGTATATGTAAGTAAGTAACAAAGTAACAAAGTAACAAAGTAACAAAGTAACAACAACTAACAACTACAAACAAATAACAATAAAGAACAAAGATGATGATGATTTAAATGTGCTTGGTTCGGTTTTTACAAGAAGAAAAGAAGAGAAAAAGATGTTCAAAATACTTACAAGAAAGAGAGAAAAGAGAGAAATTTGAAAGTGAGTTTGAAGTGTGTGTTTTGAGAATGAGAAATAAATGAAAGATACTAGTGAACAAGTAGTAAAAAAAATGAAAAACTCTCCCCTTGTGTACACTAGGCCGACGGTTTTGAGGGGTTCCAAGGGGGAGGGATTAGTCCACTAGGTTTATACATGTAAAGATCTTTAAAGTTGGTTACAAGGTGGTTGTTTATGGGAAAAATGTGCAACTAGATTCCATGTGCATAAAACTAACTAGTTACATCTAAAATGATACTTACATGTAGTATAAATGGGCTAGTTAATCCAATATGGTGTAGGGTGGGTTTATAAGCCCATATTCATGTGTCCATTAACATTAAGAAGGCTCAAGTTCAAGTAGTTAACAAATAAATCCAATTAAAGCCCAAGTAACTAACTAATCACCATAGTTAATTAAAATGATTAATAAAATTAATCATGAATGTAAATAATACTTGAAAATATTATTCGTGCAAGTTTCGTGTGTCACAAAGACGTTTCGGGCAATTAAAGTCAAGTACGTTAAGTCATGGCAACATGTAAATGTAATAACATACATTTGTTTAATCACACGTATTAATAATAATAAGTATTAATAAATAAACGTTGGAAAATCCAGGGTCGTTACATTACCCACCTGTTAAAGAAAATTTCGTCCCGAAATTTAAGCTGAGGTAGATGGAGGAGTCAGGAAAAGGTGAGGATACTTCCGCATCATTTGATCCTCTCGCTCCCAAGTAAACTCAGGTCCTCGTTTGGCATTCCATCGTACTCGGATGATCGAAATCTTGTTATGTTTCAAAGTTTTTACCTCTCGATCCATAATTTCAACAGGTTCTTCCAAAAAGTGGAGTTTGTCATCAATTGTAAGTTCCTCAAGTGGTATGATAAGTTCAGGTGCAGCAAGACACTTGTTCAAGTTTGACACGTGGAAGGTAGGATGAACTGAGCTCAATTGTGCTGGAAGATCTAAACGGTAAGCAACGGGTCCAACACGTTCCAAGATCTCAAAAGGACCAATGTATCGTGGGTTTAACTTTCCACTTTTTCCAAAACAGATCACACCTTTCCAAGGTGCCACCTTCAATATAACATGATCACCAACGTTGAATTCAAAGTCTTTACGTTTAAGATCAGCATAACTCTTCTGACGATCACGGGCAGTCTTAAGTCTCGCTTGAATTTGAGCAATCTTCTCCGTTGTTTCATGAACTACCTCGGGTCCGGTGATTTGTTTTTCGCCTACTTCGGCCCAACAAATAGGAGATCGGCACTTGCGGCCATACAACGCTTCAAAAGGTGCAGCATTAATGCTTGAGTGATAACTGTTGTTGTAAGAAAATTCGGCGAGTGGCAAATGCCTTTCCCAGGCTTTTCCAAAGTCAATGACACATGCATATAACATGTCCGCCAAGGTCTGAATCGTTCGTTCACTTTGCCCGTCAGTCTGAGGGTGATAAGCAGTACTCATGTCAAGACAAGTTCCCATGGCTTCTTGCAAAGAACGCCAAAATCTAGAAGCAAAACGGGGGTCGCGATCTGAGATGATCGATAAAGGTACACCATGACAAGATACAACCTCTTTGATATATAAATGAGCAAGTCTTTCCATTGTATCAGTTTCCTTCATCGCTAGGAAGTGTGCGGATTTGGTAAGGCGGTCAATAATAACCCAAATGGTATCGTATCCGCCCACCGTCTTTGGTAGCTTAGTAATGAAATCCATCGTTATCCTTTCCCACTTCCATTGCGGGATCTTCGGCTGTTGAAGTAATCCAGAGGGTCTTTGATGCTCGGATTTAACCTTCGAGCAAGTCAAACACTTACCAACATAATTCGCAACGTCCTTTTTAAGATTCGGCCACCAATACTGTTCTTTAAGGTCGTGGTACATTTTGCCCGCTCCAGGGTGAATCGAAAATCTCGATTTGTGTGCTTCATCAAGTATTAGGTTCCGTAGATCTCCATAAAGAGGTACCCAAATTCTTCCGGCATAACATCGGAGTCCAGACTCCCTAACCTCAAATCGAGAGACAAGTATGTTCAAATGTTCATGAGATATATTCCCCTCCTTGAGAGCCTCATCTTGGGCTACTCTGATCTGGCCGTTGAGGTTCGAATGGATGGTGATGTTCAGAGCCCTAACACGAAGAGGTGACGTCCTCTCCTTTCGGCTTAAAGCGTCAGCTACAACATTGGCCTTGCCAGGGTGATAACGGAGTTCACAATAGTATTCGTTGAGCATCTCGATCCATCGACGCTGTCTCATATTCAGTTTCTTCTGATCGAAGATGTGCTGGAAACTCTTGTGATCGGTGAAGATAGTACTCTTAGTTCCATACAAATAGTGTCTCCACAATTTGAGTGCAAAGACAACGGCTCCAAGTTCAAGATCGTGAGTAGTGTAGTTCCGCTCGTGAATCTTCAATTGTCGGGAGGCATAGGCAATAACCTTTGATCGTTGCATCAGTACACAACCAAAACTACTCTTCGATGCATCACAATAAACAACAAAGTCTTCACTGCCTTCAGGAAGTGATAGGATAGGTGCGGTGGTTAACTTCTTCTTCAAAGTTTGAAATGCTGATTCGTGTGCGGGTTCCCAAATGAACTTCTTGCCCTTGTGAGTCAGTGCGGTCAAAGGACGCGCAATCAGAGAAAATCCTTCAATGAACCTTCGGTAGTAACCGGCGAGACCTAGGAATTGGCGAATATGAGTCAGAGTAGTGGGGGTCTCCCACTTGCTGATGGCTTCAATCTTGGTGGGATCAACTTTGATACCCTGGTCGCTCACAACATGACCCAGAAATTGAACTTACTTCAACCAAAATTCACACTTGGAGAATTTGACGTAAAGTTGCTCTTGTCTCAAGAGTTCAAGTACTAATCGGAGGTGTTGCTCATGCTCTTCTTCGCTCTTAGAGTAATGATGATATCATCTTTGAAGACGATAACAAACTTATCCAAGTACGGCTTGCAGACATGATTCATGAGGTCCATGAACACGGCAGGTGATGTTATGCGAGGTGTATATAAAATAGTTTATATTTTACTAGGAAAAACTATTAAATACGATACAATTTTACACAAGATATTTATTTATTTATAGAATGGATATACTTAAACCTTGCTACAACACTTATAGGCAGTGTACCTAATCGTACAGTAGTGTAGTTTTTAGTAAGTCCGGTTCGTTCCACAGGGAAATCTTTAAACAAAGCTCAACGCTATATTAGTTTACTTTTATAAAATACAAATATATATATAAGTAATATTATTATTATAAAGGGGGGTTTTTTACCGTTTAATGACCGGTTTGTCGATTTTAAGACTTTAGTCGCAGTTAAAACCTAATGTAAAATATAAAATAAATACAAGACTTAAATTAAAGCGTAAAGTAAATAACGATAATGAAATTGCGAATAATAAAAGTGCGATAAAATAAAGTTGCGATAATTAAAAAGTACGATAATTAAAAGTGCGATTAAATAACAATAAATAAAAGTGCGATAATTAGAAGTGCAATTAAATATAAAATAAAGGAAATTAAATATGAAATAAAAGAATTATGCTTATTTAAACTTCCGTAATCATGATGTTTGACGTGTTGATTTTAGTTTTATGCCCATGGGTTAATTGTCCTTTGTCCTGGATTATTCAATATGTCCGTCTGGTTTTTGTCCATAACAGTCCATCAGTCATAAATATAAATTGCAAGTGTCCTTGTCAAATTATTATTATACCCGAAGTTAAATATTCCAACTAATTGGGGATTCGAATTGTAACAAGGTTTTAATACTTTGTTTAATGAATACACCAGGTTATCGACTGCGTGTAAACCAAGGTTTTACTACTTTGTTAACAATTACACCAATTACCCTTGAATGTAATTTCACCTCTGTTTTAATTATTCTAGTGGCTATTAATTCATTCCCGTGTCCGGTTAAATGAACGATTATTCGTACATATAAATACCCCGCCCATCGTGTCCGATCGAGTGTATATGGTAATTTATAGGGACGCCCAATTGTAAATCTTTATATTAACATTAACAAACTTTCATTTAGTTAAACAAATATAAAGCCCATTAATATCCCATAGTCTAATTTCCACAAGTGTCGTTCTTTTGTCCAAACCCCAATTATGGTACAAAGCCCAATTACCCAATTTTAGTAATTAGCCCAACATCATGATTACTTCGGATTAAATAAGCATAATAATAACTTAGCTACGAGACATTAATGTAAAAAGGTTGAACATAACTTACAATGATTAAAAATAGCGTAGCGTTACACGGACAGAATTTCGACTTACACCCTTACAATATTTGCTAACATACCCTTATTATTAGAATTATAATTAAAATTAAAATTAAAATATAAATTATATATATATATATATCGTATAGATAGAGAGATGAGAGAAATAGAATATGAAAAAATGATCAGAATTCGGTTTGCTTTATAGCCAGAGTTGATTTTTGGGGCTCCGCGACTCGCGGCAAAATGCTCTTCAAACTCCGCGAGTCGCGGAGAATGTATTTACAGCTCACACCCTTGGAGTTTCTCTGCCGACGGTTTTATAATATATATATATAATATATATATAATTAATATAATTAATTATATATTATATTATATTTATATGCATAGTTAACTTGTAATTTTTAGTCCGTTGCGTCGAGCGTTAAGAGTTGACTCTGGTCCCGGTTCCGGATTTTCGAACGTCCTTGCGTACAATTTTATATTTTGTATTTTGCGTTTTGAATCTTGTACTCTTGTAATTTCGAGACGTTTCTTATCAATAATTGGAACCTCTTTGATTGTCATTTGTACTTTTGAGCTTTTTGGTCGTTTGCGTCTTCAATTTGTCGAATCTGTCTTTTGTCTTCACCTTTTATTATTTAAACGAATATCACTTGTAAATAGAACAATTGCAACTAAAAGCTTGTCTTTCTTGAGGAATAATGCTATGAAATATATGTTCGTTTTTAGCATTATCAAATATTCCCACACTTGAGCGTTGCTTGTCCTCAAGTAATATTGTCTTGAAATACTAGAATCACTTCTTTATTCTTCACACTTTGTACATCAGTGATTTCTATACGGCGGTATAAACAATGGTAGTAACGATATGGTTTACAGTCCCACATGACTATAAAAATTTAGATCCATTAAGGAAATTGGATCTTTATGAAAACATTTGATCTTTTGAAAATTAAATCTAGTTTTTACCCTAGATAAGTTTTCCGGAATAACCCTTTACCGGTGTTTGCAAAATATTTTTGTGGGTTTGGTGGGTTTCAGATTTGAAAATTTTAGCTCAAAACTTGCGGTTTTGTGTCACCCACTTGCTAACCTTGTATTAGGAAAGCAACACGTCCAGTTTACTTGTTCCGTATATTACCTTTCGGCAAACTACCATCCGGTTGTAAAGGAAAGCGTTGAACAAGCAACTGTTAAGGCAATGTCCCGTGACATGCTTTTAATTATGGTCTATAACGTGTCGGACGCAATTACTATCCTTGGTAGGAGCAATAGTAAAGCTCACCCTTATAATTTTTCGGTCTGGCCCAAGGTCCTGTCTTTGACCACTATGCAACCACCATTCTTACGGTTGACACCCGATTTAGTTCAGGTGACCTAATGAATTCCAGGTGAATTCCTAGGATTTTACGTTCAATGGTAATGAACGCATTGAAAATAGGGTTTTCAGAAAACAAATCGGTTTGTAATTTTTGATCAAAATATTTTCTCGTTTAAGCTCGAGTTTAGATATCATTGAATTCCATGAGTTTGAATTCTCAATCTTTAAGGTCAATCTCTAGGATTGAGTAATATCAGTCTTAAAAGCTGATTTTTAATCTTTAAGGAGATTATCCTTTCTGGGGATCTGATTCATTAGTCTTATCCAGCTAATTTGCATGGTGCCCCCCCATTGTACGAGATAAATCCTTCTCATGGTTAGGATAAATCTGACCACTTGGCGACCCTGTTTAATGCTGAGGTCCGTGGATTTCCTGCTGATTTTAGTGATGACTTTTCTAGATTTTTCGTCAACCTACAGCTGGTCTGGACGACAACTTCATGACCTAAATCAAGAAGCGCGTTTCTTTTTCGGAAGACTTTACTTCCTTTTAATGATGGAATTGATTCATCATGTAGATCCATCTCTTCTTTTCTTTCATCGGGTAAAACAGTTTAGTTTAGTCCAAAGCAAAAGTATTTTCAGTTATTTGTTACAGATATATGTGACATATGTTTAAAATAACTTGGTAAATTTTCCCACACTTGGCTTTTTATTTTTCTTTTTATCGTCCTCTATTCCATTTTAAATGAATTTTTACATTTTAGTTTGTTTCTTAATTTATGTTCTTTCTGAGATAACAATAATTTCGGTGTTAAAACCTAGTTTTATCGTTCATAAATATGTATAAACATGATTTTGAATTCATTTAATTGAAAATTTTGAAAAATTTTACTAGAATTGGGTAGTCAGTATATAAGACTAGGGCTGTTCTTTTTTTTTATCAGAGAGCACTAGATTCTAATACAACTACTGCTTTACTAGTATTTTTAATGGTAACCAAGTGTTTAAGATAAAAATTTTTAAAATCCGAAAGAATTTAACCCCTTCCCACACTTAAGATCTTGCAATGCCCTCATTTGCAAGAAATCAGTAACAATTTAAATTATTGAGGGTGATTTGTGTGAAAATGATTAAATTTTTACCAAAGTTTCCAAATATATTGGCGTTTGTTTGCTGAATGATAAATGGTGCACATCATTTGTTCATTCCGTCTTGTTGTTATTTCACATATATTTTGCATCTTGTCGTCAAAATTAGTTGCTTTTGCTGAACTTAATGCCAGTCTTTGAAAATGCGTTGTTTTACCCTGTTGTGTACATAAGATAAACTGCAAACATATATACATATTTTTGAAGTTTGGTATATTACCCCACATTCAAAAATTATTAAAATCTAAGAATAAAAGTTAGATAATTATAAAAATGATTACAATATTAACAAAAATATTAAATGTATCAATAATTACAAATTACAAAATAAAAAAATAATAATAAGTAAACTAAGGATGATATTGGTACCAATAGGGGTTCCAGGCATAACCATAAGTGCTATAGAATGCTTCGGCAGGGTCATACGTAGGATATGGTGGCTGCATCTCTATCGACCAAGGAGGGAAGATGGGTTTCGGTGTAGGAATATAGTTTCTACCTATATGTTGGCAATGAGCTATGATCTGGTTCTGATGAACTTGCCAATCTTCAAATGCTCTCTGTCTAGCATTTTCGTATTCCTGAGAAGCTATAAACCTATGCATTTCTTGCATCTCATTCCCCCCTCCTACATTACCTTGTTGCTGGTTTCTCTCCACCTGTGGATGTCTACCATGGTATCGTACTGCGGCGTTATTTCGCCTCTTCAAAACTTTCGCACCATGGTATACATTTAAACCTATAGTATCGCGGGGTTCCGGTTCTTCTAGTAATAATCCCCCCCGACTTATATCCACACCGAGATATTCACCAATCAAAGTAATAAAAATACCACCTCCTATTATGCTATGTGGTCGCATCCCCCGAACCATAGCTGATAAATAATAACCCACACAATACGGTATACTTACAGCGCTTTGTGGGTCTCGAATACACATATGGTAAAACAAATCTTGTTCATTTACTTTTTCCTTGTTTTTACCCCTTTGTGTAATCGAATTAGCTAAAAACCTATGTATCACTCTTAATTCGGCTCTATCTATATCCAAATAAGAGTAATTTCCCCCTTTGAAACGGTGATGGCTTGTCATTTGACTCCACACACCGTGTGTATCAAAATTTTCATCTATCTTTCTACCGTTTAGTATCAATCCTCTACAATCGGCAGACGCTAACTCCTCAGGCGTATATATACGTAAAGCCTGAGCCATGTCCAGTAAAGACATGTGGCGCATCGAACCGCCTAACAAAAATCTAATAAAAGAACGATCGGTTAAACTAGCTACCCGATCATTCAACTCTATACTACATAACAATTCTTCACACCATACTTTATATACAGGTCTGCGTATGGTGAATAAACATATCCAGTCATTAAAAGAAGAATTACCATACCTCTGTACAAGTAATTCCCTAATTGGCCCGGCCAATTCTACAGCTTCTAAGGGTCCCCATTCTATGACCCTCGGTACCTCAACAACCTTAGAGTGAAGAGTATGCAAACCCCGTTGATATTTTGGATAATCTATCCAAAGTCTGTCAAATCTCAGGTTCGGGTGCAACTCTTCCAAGTGCATATCGGAAAAGGTCATGACTGGATGAGGTATATCCTGCTTGTAGTAGTTATCCACCTCCTGTTGTTCCAAATTCTCAGCAGGAGCATTGCGGGCTTGGGATGAAGATTCACCCCTTTCATTTTGCAAAACACATCAAACACAAATTTTGTGCATCCAAATATGCATTAGTGTCAGCAAAATCATCAATCAAAATAATTACAATGACATTATCAATTTATATCAAACTTAAGCTTATTTTCACATTTTTATCAAATCTACACTTTTTCAAATAAGCATATACGAAAATGTTCGTCAAGTTCATAAGCATTCAACTCAAATAACATGTCAAAATAATCATTACTAGCAATCAAACAAGTCTCAAATGGCATTATCTTTCAAAAATCAAGTTCATGAATTTTAGACTTGAAAAAGTCCACTTTAATTCTCAAAATCATGTTTAGGCTCAAAGTTTGGATCATTTAACTACCTAGACATGTTACACTACTCAATTTAGCAACAATTCATGACAAAAATCGGCCATAACCTGTTTATATCAAAAAGCCCCAAATTTGCTCAAGAACACAAAGCCTAGATTACTCAAAATTTGAAGTTTAAGGCTTCTAATCATGTTAAACAGCATCAATCTAGGTTATACAAGCATAATACATAAACAATTTAAGTCTAATTACACTAAAAAGCATCAAAATCAAATTGGGGAAAAAATTGCTCAAGAACATCAAATTTCGAATTAATTGGTGTTTAGGTGTAGAAATTTACCGTTTTTCTTGAGTAATTCTTAGATAGCATCCTTCTCAACATGATTTTAGCAAAAGATTTGGTGATTAACGGTTAAAAATTGGGATTTTTGGGGGTGGTTTTCGGGTTTTTCGGGGTTTTTTCGAGCTGTATTTTTGAGTTGGGTGTGGGAAACTGACCAGTTCTTGCGTTATATTTTTTTTCTGTAAATTGGTCCCTCCGCGAGTCGCGGAGATTTTCCTTTCAAACTCCGCGAGTCGCGGAGTTTGCTCTTTTTTTTTTTTTTTTATAATATTTAACTTATAAAACAATTAAGTATTTAATTTTAAAATTTTGTTTCCCTTGTTATTTAGGACGAGGTCGTTTCGGATCGATGTCCTAGTCCGTCCTTCGACAAAATTTTAAAATTTGTCTTTTTGTAGCGATTGTTTTAAAAGCTAAGATTTTTGGGTTTTTTCAATGTTTTTGGCATACTTTAAATTAATAAGATTAAAAATAATGATAATAAAAGTTCTCGTCCCTCCCTTGGGTAAAGCAATTTCGGTTCAAAGACCTAGTCTTCAACTTACGACGAATTTTAAAAATCATATTTTTAACTTAATGAGATAAAGTAAATTTTTGTTTTTAAATTCACACAACTTAAATATAAAATTCAAAATTAATATTAAAAATTCACACCAAACTTAAAATTTGAAATGCATAAAATTAAAAATTAATATTTTAAAAATTAAAAATTCACACCAAACTTAATTTAAAAATTTATAAATTCATATCAAACTTATATTAATTTTTCAAATATTTACAATTTTAAATATATTGTTTTTTTACAAAGTTTACAATATTAATTTAAGATTTAAATATTAATTTTAAAAAAACATGGTAAAAATAAATTTAAAAATCTTTTTGTTTTTTTATTCCACTTTAATCAATCAAATATTATCAAAAATATGCGCCCCTCTTTTCGGTAAAGTAATTTCGGTTCCAAGACCTAATTTAACTCATGACGAATTTTTGAAATATTTTGGGTTGATTGATTAAAGATATTTATACCTTAAGAATAAACGTTAAATTTCGCAGTGATGTAATAAATTTTTGAATGATATCAATAATTTCGGTCGCCAAACCTAATTTTATTTAATACCAATTTAATACTTTTTAGCGAACAAATTAGCGTTTATTATCAAAAGGTTAAAAATAAAAATAAAAATAAAAACTGTACAGACATACCTGTGAAATAGATTTCTTAGTTATATGATCTATTCCATTCATAAGATAGTCGGTTTAATTGATTTTCCATGGCTACATAGGCGTAACCTCGAGCATTCAGTGTCTTTTCTTCTAAACATATGAACGGTCCGTCTCTGCATAAAGTAACAAATTCGGTATTTGAATAGGTTAAATTATTTGAACATTTACCTCCATGTGACCATTTTCCGCATTTGTGACATCGTTCTAGGTGTCGTGCTCTTCTTTTCGCTGCGGATTTTGATTTTCCTTTACCAAATTGTAACTTATTATCTTCGCATCTGGATTCTTTTCTAACTCCGTCCATTCTTTCTCTGATTACTGATACTAATTCGCTCGGTAGTATGTCATTATTACGTTTAGTGATCAAAGCGTGTAGCATTAGACCATGGTTTAGTTCACAGGCAGTCTTCATTTTGTAAAAACCTAAAAAAAATAAAAATTCAGAATGGGGGGAGAAGACTAGTTCTTTAGGGTCTGCTAGGGAAAGACCATACGTGTTCCATTTTCGAGAACTACACGAAAACAGACAATCTAACTCTAACAGAAATACATATTATCCTTTAAAGACTTGATTCTCCCCACACTTAGTTAGCTGTGGTGTCGAAATTGTGATTAACTTCGTTGTCGACTTCCATCGGACCATGTATGTAATGTTTAACTCTGTGACCATTAACTTTAAATTCCATCCCATTTGAATTTATCAATTCTATCGTTCCGTATGGGAAAACTCTTTTGACTATGAATGGTCCAGACCATCTTGATTTCAATTTTCCAGGAAATAGCTTGAATCGTGAATTGAAAAGAAGAACTCTGTCTCCTTCTTTAAATTCTTTTGAACTTCTGATTCTTTTATCATGCCATTTCTTCGTTCTTTCTTTATAGATTAACGAATTTTCGTATGCTTCATGTCTTAATTCTTCTAATTCATTTAGTTGACTTAATCGTAGACGTCCAGCTTCATGTAAATCAAGATTACATGTCTTCAAAGCCCAAAATGCTTTGTGTTCAATTTCTACTGGAAGATGACATGCTTTTCCATAAACAAGTCTAAAAGGTGTGGTTCCAATTGGAGTTTTGTAGGCTGTTCTAAAAGCCCAGAGTGCATCCTCCAATTTAATGGACCATTCCTTCGGATTTGATCCTACGGTTTTCTCTAGAATACGTTTTAAAGCTCGGTTGGTATTTTCAACTTGTCCACTTGTTTGTGGATGATATGCGGTGGAGATTTTATGAGTTACTCCATATCTTTTAAGAACTTTCTCAAGTTTATTATTACAGAAATGAGTACCCCGATCACTTATTAAAGCTTTCGGTGTTCCAAACCTTGCAAAAAGACGTTTTAAAAAGTTGACTACAACTCGTGCATCGTTAGTTGGGAGAGCTTGTGCTTCCGCCCATTTAGACACATAATCAATGGCTACGAGTATATATAGATTATTATGAGATTTTGGAAATGGACCCATAAAGTCAATACCCCAAATGTCAAATACTTCACATACTTGGATGACATTTTGTGGCATTTCATCACGTTGACTTATTTTTCCGGCCCTTTGACATGCATCACAGGATTTGCAAAGAAGGTGTGCGTCTTTGTAAATTGTAGGCCAATAGAATCCAGCTTCATAAACTTTTCTTGCTGTTAGTTGAGGCCCATAATGCCCTCCTGTTGGTCCTGTGTGACAATGGTTTAAAATTTTACTAGCTTCATCTCCAAATACACATCGGCGTATTATTCCATCGGGACAACTTTTAAACAGATGTGGATCTTCCCAGAAATAGTGTTTTATATCACTGAAGAATTTCTTTCGTCTTTGGTACGATAATCCTTTTTCAAGGAATCCACAAACTAAGTAGTTTGCATAGTCTGCAAACCATGGGATTTCTTTATAATCTATCTTCAATAGATATTCATCAGGAAAGTTGTCTTGTATGGCCGATTCATTTAGAACTTCTAATTCGGGATTTTCAAGACGAGAAAGATGATCAGCGGCGAGATTTTCTGCTCCTTTTTTATCTCGGATTTCAATATCAAACTCTTGTAAGAGTAAGATCCAACGGATTAATCTTGGTTTAGCATCTTGTTTTGAAAATAGGTATCTAAGAGCAGAATGGTCGGTATAGACCACCGTTTTTGCTAGAACGAGATATGATCGAAATTTGTCAAAAGCAAAGACAATAGCAAGGAGTTCTTTTTCAGTAGTTGTATAGTTTGTTTGTGCTCCTTGTAATGTCTTACTAGCATAATATATAGGTTGAAATCGTTTTTCAATCCTTTGTCCTAAAACGGCTCCCATTGCAAAATCACTTGCATCGCACATTAGTTCAAATGGTAGATTCCAATTTGGTGTTATCATGATCGGTGCATTAGTGAGTTTCTCTTTAAGAATATTAAAAGATTTGATACACTCATCTGAAAAGATGAATGGCGCATCCTTTTCTAGGAGTTTATTCATAGGAGTGGCAATTTTAGAAAAATCTTTTATGAAACGTCGGTAAAAACCGGCATGCCCTAGAAAACTCCTAACTCCTCTAACATTGGTGGGATGTGGAAGTTTAGCAATTACATCTACTTTAGCTCTATCCACTTCAATTCCTTCTTTTGAAATTTTATGTTCAAGAACGATGCCTTCTTTAACCATGAAATGGCATTTCTCCCAATTAAGTACTAGATTTGATTTTTCGCATCTAATTAGCATTCGTTCCAGATTAACTAGACATGATTTAAATGTATCACCGAAGACTGAAAAGTCATCCATGAAAACTTCCATGCATTCTTCTATCATGTCATGAAAAATCGCCATCATACACCTTTGAAAGGTTGCAGGGGCGTTACAAAGTCCAAATGGCATGCGTTTGTAAGCAAAAGTACCATAAGGGCACGTGAATGTGGTTTTCTCTTGATCTTCGGGTGCTATTGGAATTTGAAAATATACGGAAAATCCATCTAGAAAACAATAGTAACTATTTCCGGCTAATCTTTCCAACATTTGATCTATGAAAGGTAAGGGAAAGTGATCTTTTCTGGTGGCGTCATTTAATTTTCTATAATCAATACATACACGCCATCCTGTTACAGTCCTAGTAGGAATAAGCTCATTTTTCTCATTTGTAAGGACAGTCATGCCACCCTTCTTAGGCACGCATTGAACTGGGCTTACCCATGGACTATCAGAAATTGGATATATCAAACCTGCATCTAGCAGTTTAATAATCTCTTTCTTAACTACATCTTGCATATTAGGATTTAGTCTTCGTTGGCGTTGCACATACGTTTTATGACCTTCTTCCATAAGGATTTTATGTGTGCAATACGAAGGACTTATTCCTTTAATATCATGAATCTTCCATGCAATGGCTGGTTTATGAGCTTTCAACACAGAAATGAGTTGTGATTTCTCATTTTCAGTAAGAGAAGACGATATTATTACAGGTAATTCAGATTCACCATGTAAATAAGCGTATTCCAAATGGTTTGGAAGTGGCTTTAACTCTAATTTCGGAGGTTCTTCTATCGATGATTTATATCGATATCTGTCTTCTTCTTTTAGCATTTGAATTTCTTCTGTTGTTGGTTCATATCCATTAGCTATAAGTGTAGCTAACATTTCAGCTTCATCAATTGGTTCATTACCTTCTCCTAAAGAACATTCTCCTGTTCCTTGTAATTCTGGAAATTCTTCTAATAATTCTGCATGTGCATCTATAGTTTGAATATAATAACATGTATCATCTGCAGATTGTGGTTGTTGCATTGCTCTATCAACTGAAAAGGTAACACTCTCATCCTCTATACTTAGGGTCAATTTCTTACCGAACACGTCTATCATTGCTTTAGCCGTGTTTAAGAATGGTCTTCCTAATATGAGAGGAACTTGTGAATCTTCTTCCATGTCCAAAACAAAAAAATCTACTGGAAATACTAAAGTACCAACTTTAACTAGCATGTTCTCCATTATCCCTCTAGGATATTTTATTGATCTATCGGCTAGTTGTATGCTTATTCTGGTTGGTTTCAATTCTCCAAGGTCTAGTTTAGCGTATAGTGAATACGGCATTAGATTTATACTAGCACCTAAGTCTGCCAATGCTTCTATTGAACTAAGACTACCCAGAAAACATGGAATTGTGAAACTTCCTGGATCAGATAGTTTTTCTGGTATCTTATTCAACAGCACTGCTGAACAATTAGCATTCATAGTAACAGCCGAGAGTTCTTCCATTTTCTTTCTATTTGAGATTAGATCTTTCAAGAATTTAGCATATCTTGGCATTCCTGAAATCACATCAATGAAAGGAAGATTTACATTTATTTGTTTAAACATATCCAAGAATTTGGATTGCTCGGCTTCAAGTTTTTCTTTCTTCATTTTACTCGGATAAGGAAGTGGTGGTTGGTATGGTTTAACATAAGGTTTATCCTTAACTGTGTTATCTTCATTAACCTTTTCAACTACCGGTTCTTTTTCCTTATCTTGATCAGGTTGTGGTTCTTGTGGAGTAGGAATGGTTTCATCAGAAGTTAAAGGTATTTCAGGTGGTTTAAGTGTTGTACCACTTCTTGTGGTAATAGCTTTAGCTGTTTCATTCCGGGGGTTAGCATTTGTATCACTAGGTAGACTTCCCGGTTTTCTTTCACCTATTAACCTTGCTAGGTTACTTACTTCTTGTTCCAGATTTTGAATAGAAGCTTGTTGATTTCTAAATGCTTGAGCATTTTGTTCATTGGTTTGTTTCTGAGATGTGAAAAACTGTGTTTGAGTTTCAACTAGCTTCGTCATCATATCTTCTAAATTTGGTTTTTTATCATCGGTTTGTTGTGGTGGTTTGTTTTGAAAATTCGGTCTTTGCTGGTTGTAAGTATTATTGGATACTTGTTGATTGCTAGGACCTTGTTGGTTGTTGTATGGAATATTTCGGTTATAATTCTGGTTTTGATTGTAAATCGGTCTTGGCGGTTGATAATTATTCTGATAATTATTTCCAGGCCTTTGGTTTATGTATGAAATATTCTCTCTTTGTTCCATTGTTAATTCAATACTGAGACAATCTTTTGTCAAATGTGGTCCTCCACACTGCTCACAACTAATTCGTATAGCATGAATATCTTTAGTCATCTTTTCCATTCGTCTCTCGAAAGCATCTATCTTTGCCGAAATGGAATCTAAGTCATGGCTAGAATCGGCTCTAGCTGCTTTAGATGATCTAACGATGTCTTTTTCTTGATGCCACTCATGTGAGTGGGAAGCAGTATTATCAATAATTTTGTAAGCATCAGTTTCGGTTTTCTTCATAATAGAACCACCAGCTGCTATATCTATGTCTTTTCTTGTAGTGATGTCGCATCCTTGGTAGAATATTTGTACTATTTGACAGGTGTCTAAACCATGTTGCGGACATCCTCTTAATAACTTTCCATATCTTGTCCACGCCTCATATAGAGTTTCATTTGGCTTCTGTGTGAACGTAACAATTTCTGCTTGAAGTCTTACGACTTTAGATGCAGGAAAGAATTGTTTAAGAAATTTGTCAATTAAAACGTCCCATGTATCGATCGCCCCTTCAGGTAACGATTCCAACCAATCTTTGGCTTCTCCCTTTAAAGTCCAGGGAAATAACATGAGATATATCTGTTCATCCTCCACTTCTCGGATTTTAAATAGTGTGCAGATCCTATTAAAGGTACGTAGATGTTCATTTGGATCTTCCTTCGGCGCACCACTAAATTGGCATTGATTAGTCACCATGTGTAGAATTTGTCCTTTGATTTCATAATCTGGCGCATTAATGTCTGGATGAGTAATTGCGTGACCTTGGCCAGTGCGTTTAGCTCTCATTCGGTCTTCCATACTTAAAGGCTCCAGATTCTCCATAATTGAATTTGTTGAATCGGTATCACTAGATGATTCTGATTTAATGGTTCGTTCCTCAACAATCTCTGTTTGAATGATTGGTGGTTCCGGAGGAAAGTTTAATGGTTCAGGATCTACGAACCGTTCCTGAATATTCTCCGGATTCTCAATTGTGAGGTCGGGTTCAAAAAATGGATTATCGGAAATTTGAACTGAAGTACTTGGTCGACTGGATGACGATTCTAAAGAAAAATCAACGGCGGTTATATTTGCTAAATGTCTTGATCTAGTTACAGGTGGTGAACGTACAAAAGGTGATGAACGTCTTGCTCGGTGCATTCACTGAATATCCTATTAGTTTTTAAAAGGAAAGAAAAATTATAATAAGTTATCCAATCAATAGACTTTTCTGATTTTGCCCACGTTTCGAATAGCCAAAAGATGCAGCAGAGGGGCAGGATTCGTTTGGTCTCAATATAATTGAGGACTGTTTGGCTCCAATAACCCGGTCCACGTACAAATCCAACTATTACTACGAACCAGAAAATTTTGATGTCTATTAATTTAACCACTTAAAATAAATTTTCGTAATTTTAAGAAATTTAGATAAGAAGTAGAAAAAATTCTAAGTCCTAAAAACTAGAATAGCGAGAAATAAGAGAGAAAAAGAGTTCGTCGCAAAAGGTCGAAAAACGAAAAATGGTTGAAAAATAAAAGGTGACGGAAAAATAAAAGAAACTTATCAAAACTTAAAAATACTTAACTAACCTAACCTTATTACTACAACTAACTTAAAATTATAATCGCAAATTGAGATTACTAATTGGAATGATAATTGATACATAGTAAAAGTGTCTAAAAATATTAAAGCTTACAGGAAAAACTAAATCCCAAATGGAAATAACTTAAAAAGAAACTAAAACTTAAAAAGGCGTCGCAAAATTCTAAAGCACCTAAATCTTAGTCTAAAGAAAAAGCACTTAAGGAATTCTACGGCAAAGCCTAAAAATCTAGGAGTAAAAATAACTATAGCAAAAACTAAGTTTAAAATTAAAAATGAGAGAAAAATACAAATATTACGCTAAAACGATTAAAAAGGGACAAAATATAAAAATATACAAAAAATTGTAAAAAGTACAATTTTTATAAAAATATTATTTTTATATTATTTATTTTATAAAACTATTAATTTTACAATTTAATAAAACTAATTTAACTAAAATATATAAATAAAAAGTAAAAGTAAAAATAAAACTAATAATAATAATAATAATAATAATTAGGGTTTATATTATTAATAATTAATAATAATTCGTAATTAATGCTGGTTTAGGGTTTTTGTCCGTGTGTCAGGTAGCCTCCGCGAGTTGCGGTAATTTATAAAGAAAACCCCGCGAGTCGCGGGGTTCAGAATTTCAGCTGACAGGATTTATCTTCAACGCGTTTTTCTTTATTTATTTATTTATTTTATTTTCTGTTTTTAATTTTTATATAAATAAAAGATATTAAAATTAAACTTATATTTTTATAAACTAAAATAAAAATAAAGAAACTTATAAAACTTAAATATTTAACAAAATCTTAAAAAAAAAAACTTATATTTTTGTTTTTCTTTTTATATTTTTGAATAATTAAAACGTATTTTTACAAAAAACGAATTTTAATAAAAGTTAACTAAATTTTTTTTTTATATATTAGCATTGCGCTTCCGGCTTTTAAGATAATCCCCGGCAGCGGCGCCAAAAAATACTTGATGTTATGCGAGGTGTATATAAAATAGTTTATATTTTACTAGGAAAAACTATTAAATACGATACAATTTTACACAAGATATTTATTTATTTATAGAATGGATATACTTAAACCTTGCTACAACACTTATAGGCAGTGTACCTAATCGTACAGTAGTGTAGTTTTTAGTAAGTCCGGTTCGTTCCACAGGGAAATCTTTAAACAAAGCTCAACGCTATATTAGTTTACTTTTATAAAAATACAAATATATATATAAGTAATATTATTATTATAAAGGGGGGTTTTTTACCGTTTAATGACCGGTTTGTCGATTTTAAGACTTTAGTCGCAGTTAAAACCTAATGTAAAATATAAAATAAATACAAGACTTAAATTAAAGCGTAAAGTAAATAACGATAATGAAATTGCGAATAATAAAAGTGCGATAAAATAAAGTTGCGATAATTAAAAAGTACGATAATTAAAAGTGCGATTAAATAACAATAAATAAAAGTGCGATAATTAGAAGTGCAATTAAATATAAAATAAAGGAAATTAAATATGAAATAAAAGAATTATGCTTATTTAAACTTCCGTAATCATGATGTTTGACGTGTTGATTTTAGTTTTATGCCCATGGGTTAATTGTCCTTTGTCCTGGATTATTCAATATGTCCGTCTGGTTTTTGTCCATAACAGTCCATCAGTCATAAATATAAATTGCAAGTGTCCTTGTCAAATTATTATTATACCCGAAGTTAAATATTCCAACTAATTGGGGATTCGAATTGTAACAAGGTTTTAATACTTTGTTTAATGAATACACCAGGTTATCGACTGCGTGTAAACCAAGGTTTTACTACTTTGTTAACAATTACACCAATTACCCTTGAATGTAATTTCACCCCTGTTTTAATTATTCTAGTGGCTATTAATTCATTCCCGTGTCCGGTTAAATGAACGATTATTCGTACATATAAATACCCCGCCCATCATGTCCGATCGAGTGTATATGGTAATTTATAGGGACGCCCAATTGTAAATCTTTATATTAACATTAACAAACTTTCATTTAGTTAAACAAATATAAAGCCCATTAATATCCCATAGTCTAATTTCCACAAGTGTCGTTCTTTTGTCCAAACCCCAATTATGGTACAAAGCCCAATTACCCAATTTTAGTAATTAGCCCAACATCATGATTACTTCGGATTAAATAAGCATAATAATAACTTAGCTACGAGACATTAATGTAAAAAGGTTGAACATAACTTACAATGATTAAAAATAGCGTAGCGTTACACGGACAGAATTTTGACTTACACCCTTACAATATTTGCTAACATACCCTTATTATTAGAATTATAATTAAAATTAAAATTAAAATATAAATTATATATATATATATATATCGTATAGATAGAGAGATGAGAGAAATAGAATATGAAAAAATGATCAGAATTCGGTTTGCTTTATAGCCAGAGTTGATTTTTGGGGCTCCGCGACTCGCGGCAAAATGCTCTTCAAACTCCGCGAGTCGCGGAGAATGTATTTACAGCTCACACCCTTGGAGTTTCTCTGCCGACGGTTTTATAATATATATATATAATATATATATATAATTAATATAATTAATTATATATTATATTATATTTATATGCATAGTTAACTTGTAATTTTTAGTCCGTTGCGTCGAGCGTTAAGAGTTGACTCTGGTCCCGGTTCCGGATTTTCGAACGTCCTTGCGTACAATTTTATATTTTGTATTTTGCGTTTTGAATCTTGTACTCTTGTAATTTCGAGACGTTTCTTATCAATAATTGGAACCTCTTTGATTGTCTTTTGTACTTTTGAGCTTTTTGGTCATTTGCGTCTTCAATTTGTCGAATCTGTCTTTTGTCTTCACCTTTTATTATTTAAACGAATATCACTTGTAAATAGAACAATTGCAACTAAAAGCTTGTCTTTCTTGAGGAATAATGCTATGAAATATATGTTCGTTTTTAGCATTATCAGCAGGTGCATTTGTTAAACCGAATGGCATCACGAGAAACTCATAATGACCATAACGAGTCCTGAATGCAGTTTTCATCACGTCACTTTCCTTCACCCTCAACTGGTGATAACCGGATCGTAAATCGATCTTTGAGTAAATGCTCGATCCTTGTAGTTAATCAAAAAGATCATCATTTCGTGGAAGAGGATACCGATTCTTGATAGTCAATTTGTTGAGTTCACGGTAGTCGATACACATACGGAAGGATCCATCCTTCTTCTTTACAAACAACACAGGTGCGCCCCAAGGCGAGAAACTTGGTTGGATAAATCCTCGATCAAGTAGTTCTTGTAGTTGGCTTTGTAATTCTTGCATCTCGGAAGGTGCGAGTCTATAAGGTGCGCGAGCTACAGGTGCAGCTCCTGGCACTAAATCAATCTAAAACTCTTCTGCTCTCTGCGGTGGCAATCCAGGCAATTCCTCTGGGAAGACATCGGAAAATTCATTCACAATTCGAACATCGTTCACATTCTTCACCTCGGTTTCTACCGTTTTCACATGCGCTAGGACAGTAAAACGTCCCTTCTTCATGATCTTTTGCGCTTTCACGCAACTAATGAGGTTCAACTTCGAGGTACATCTCTCTCCGTAGATGATCAGTGGCTCACCATCTCCTTATGGTATACGAAGAGCTTTATCTCCACAAATAATATCAGCCTTTATCTTGCTCAACCAATCCATACCGACTATCACGTTAAAACTTCCCAGTTTGATAGGTATCAAGTCAATTTCGAAATCTGCACCAGCTATGTTGATAATATCTCCACAACTAATATGGTCAACCTTTTCAAGTTTTCCATTGGTGACCTCGACAAGCATACTCTCTTTTAACGGGACTAATGACCAATTAATCTTATCGTAAAAATGTCTACATACATAACTTCTATCTGCACCAGTATCAAACAAGACAGAAGCTAAAAGATTGTTGATTTTGAATATACCTGTCACCAAGTCGGGGTTTTCACGTGCGTCCCTTGCATCAACATTGAAAGCTCTAGCGCGGGGTGGTCCACCGTCTTTTCGCTTGTTTGGGCATGCATTTCTAAAATGGACCGTCTGCCCGCATTCGTAACACTTCTTCGGTCCGTTGGTATTCGGTTTCCCATTCAAAGTGGTAACCTTGCAGTCTTTTCCAACATGCCCAGACCGTTGGCACTTCTCGCAGACAACATTGCAATACCCAGTGTGGTGTTTGTAACACCTCTTGCATTGAGGTAGGGTTCCCTTGTAGTTCGGGTTGGAGTTGGTATTGTTGTTAGGATTGGGGTTTCCACCGTTGTTGTTTCCTCTGAAACCCTCATGTCGTTTCACCGGGTTCTGTTCATAGTTTCTTCCCCTGTTGTTGTTGTTGTTGTTGTTGTTGTGGTTATCCCATTTGCGCTTCTCACTAGTACCTGCTTCAGACTTAGTTTTCTTCGGTTCATCGATGGTTATCTGATTCATTAAAGTATGCGCCATGCGCATCGCTTCGGGAACATTTGGTGGTTTGGACAAGGTGACGTTTCCCTTGATGCTCTTAGGGAGTCCCCAGAAGTACTTTTCCATTCGCTTGAATTCTGGGGTGACCATTTTCGGACACATCAGAGCTAGTTCCAAAAATCTCATGTTGTAACCATCAAGGTCGTTCCCAACGGCCTTTAACTGCATGAATTCCATTTCCATCTTTTGGATTTTGGTTCTCGGACAATACTCCTCAATCATGGCACACTTAAATTCCTCCCATGGCGTAGCATACGCCTCATCAATGCCTTGTGCCTGTGCCATTGTGTTCCACCACGTGAGTGCGCCGTCAGACAGCGTGCAAGAAGCAAATTTCTTTTTGTTATCCTCCGAACAGTTGCTAACTCAGAATACTGATTCAAGTTTCTCGAACCATCTGGTGAGACCAACTAGTCCCTCAGTGCCACTGAAGTTATGTGGTTTACAGCTCTGGAATTCCTTGTAAGTACACCCATTTCGAACGGGTTGAATAACCGGTGGTGGTGGCGGTGGCGGTGGAGCTTGGGGTTGCATTTCTGCAATGGCTGCGGCTACACGTTCTTGGATCATCTCTTCAATTTGAGCAGCAGTAGGTGTGGATCGACCGTTAGCCATGGTTTTCTAAACAAAAATTTTGACTCAAGTCAAAATCCAGCATTCAATATATAATAATAATGTATACGACAACCAACATGGAATCAACACATCACATGTTATTAAATAACTCATCTAGGTACAAATACCACAGAATCATCGTACAATAATGTAAATAGAACATCATGAAAGAATTAAATAACGCAAAGTTCCATTAATAATAATAAGTTTCATACATCTGAATAAGTTCGTACAATACATAAGTGAAACATAAAACTACAACTTGATTACATCATGAGATCTAATACAAAAGGTCCTACGGTGAAGGTGGGTGTAGGATGTCTAACACCTGAGCCAACTGCTCCTCGAGCTCAGTAACCCGAGCTCGGAGGATTCCCACCTCCCTCCTTAGTTCCTCGTTAGAGGGAGATGGTAGGGCAGGCGATGCAGGTGGTGCGAGTGGTGCAGGTGGTGCCGGGGGTGCGGGTGGTGCAGACCGTACGAAACGGGGTGCAGACGTTCCGGCTCTAGAAATAGTCAGTACGTAACGGGGTGTCTTACGCACTTGTGGGTCGGCAGGGTACGACACAAGCCGCTTACGAGCAGTAACCCTACGACACCGACCAAATGCGTCAGTGAAGGCTCGTCCTTCGTTGATCCCCGGAATGATGGTACCGTCGAAGCGATACCGCTTCTTTGGCGGGGTGGAGGGTGGCTGGATAGGTATATCAGCAGGGTCCTCGTCGTCACTGGAGTCTGATGAAGAATCATCTGATGAAGAATCGGCGGAAGATGAGTCATCCGAATCATGTGGTGGCTGTACGGGTGGCTGAACTGGCCGTCCGTGGGCGGCCATCATCTGTCTGTATCTGAATGGTGGAATCAGCACTAAATGTCCATTAGCAGCGCGTCGGAACGGCATGCTCATATGGTTACGGAATGGCCCTTCCCCGAACTCTGCGGGAATCACAACACCACCGATGCGGGGTTGTGGCTCCGAGGGTCCGGGAGCAGACGGAGCTGGAATCTCCGTAGGGTCCACGTGTCCGCTAATAGTAGCCACTGGTGCCGGCGCACTACTAGCTCCGGAAGACGAAGAGCCGGGGTCACTGGTGCGTATCGGGATCGGTGTGTCGGCAGCAGCAGCAGGTGGGGTGGCTGACGAGTCTGGACTGCCCAAAATGATAGCAGGTGGAGTATCCGACATCTGAACAAGGAAAAATAAATTTTTCCATGTCAGTAAGTCATAAAGCAAGCACGTATTAGGCCAACAGTTTAAATCATGTATAACAATAAGTAGCATGGCAATAATAACGAATCGTACAGAAGTAGCATGCAATCGAAAGCAAGTAATATCATATGGTAGTGAAAACATGTAGTAGCATACGGCATATAGCAGTAAAAGTAAGCAGCAGCATGCAATAAGTTCAGCGGAAACAAGTAAACTAGCAAGTTGTAGATTAGTCCTATTAGTGAATCCTACTCGGGTCGGTCTTAGACTCACTAATGCAACCTAATTCCCTACAAACAATGCTCTGATACCAAATGTGATGCCCCGTACAAAACCATCGTGTACGAATCATCAACAACAGGATTATTACAAGGTTAAGTACTATATGCTGTAATAAAAGAAGTTGCATTCACGATAAAAAGGTGACGTCATAACCGACATCAAATGTTTTACACCAACAGTATCCTTCTACGAATAGTAAGCACGAATAAATGTATGTGACCCTTAGGTCGTTACAAAACATAATTTCAAAAGTATTAAAGTTTGGATGCAAGATAAACAGTTCATGCAGTGATAACACTAGAGCAGCGGGTGTCTACGACAAGACTAGCACGACAGCGGAAGCAAATAACCTTAAGCACCTGAGAAAAACATGCTTAAAAACGTCAACACAAAGGTTGGTGAGCTATAGTTTAAGTATAACAGTATGTAAGGTAGGCCACGAGATTTCAGTGTTGCAAAGAGCGTTTCAAAACAGTATGATAAAGTATATGTTAACCGTGGGCACTTGGTAACTAACTTAACGTTTATACCCCCTGAAAGTACACTTGGCAAGTGCGTATGTTTACGAAGTATTAAACACTCGTTAAATGCTAGCGCTACTAGCCCGAGTGGGGATGTCAAACCCTATGGATCCATATCTAAGATTCGCGTTCACGGTTCAAAAACCAATGATTAAATGTTACCGAGCTAAAGGGAATGTTTATGCCGTTGTATAACCCACACATATATAAGTTTAAGTACTCGTGACTAGTATGTAAAACATAAAATCCGCATGTATTCTCAGTTCCCAAAATAAGTTAAAAGTAAAAAGGGAATGCTATAACTCACAATGATAAAGTAGCGGTAAAGTATGACTCGGAAAGTAAGCAAGTAATGAAGGTTGTCCAAACGGGTCCTCAACCTAAGTCAAATAGTACTAAGTTAGTAATTCGTACGAATAGGTTTAAAAGTATGTAAATAAGGTCTTAAGGGTCATCATCATTCATCATCAAACAAAAGGCGTAAAGTAAGTTTCGTTCATGAAAGTAGTTTAAAACAAAAGCTGAATTCGATCAGTCACCACAGCCTCTACCCTTACTGAATTAAGGTGAGACCAGTGGCCATGGCTCCGTATATGAGTCCTTTAAGTGTGGTAAAATTTACAGAAGCAAACTCATCTTCGTTTGACCGTGGCAATGGTCTAAGTGCGAGTAGGTCAGAAATTTCTGCACAACGTTAAAAGGACATAGTGACGATCGGAGGGCCATAAATCCTAAACCGTAACTTGGATTAAGACGAGTCCTATATGAAAAGTTATCTACTAGAACAGAGATATTTGAAAATCATAATCACAACAACCCAGGTATTACTGATCAGACACAGAATACAGAAAACAGACAGGTCAGTAGGTTCCGGTGGTTCTTGGTGTTCGATGCTTATCACGGTTCTCATCCTTGATGCATGTAGCTTCAAGTGTACAACTCGTTGATGTATTTGCATCATTTTCACCAAGGTTTGACCATCATAACCCAAGTGTAAGTCTAAGACATGAAGCACAACTCACTTAAGTGTTGCAAGTGTTTTGATGAACCAAAGTTACATCAAAGTCTTAGATCTAACACATATATGAACTTTAAAACTAATAATAAGTTACAAACTTGAAAGTAAACTTATGAAATCAAGATCTTGAGTTGTAGAACATAGTTCTTTAGTTTGATCTTGAAGATCCAAGACTCAAAAGTCTAGATCTAACATAAGTGTACAAAGTTATAATTAAAGAAAGCTTATTTGTGTGTTCTTGAACTTTCAAAGTTAACTTTTAGTTCAAGATTAATGAGATCAAAGTTAACTAGTAAAACTTGACCAATAACAACCAACAAACATGAAATTAAAGTGCATAAAATGAAGACATAAACTAAGTAAACAAGTAAATAAGTTCATGAGTTGCATACTTTAAAGATTCAAGCCTAAGTTTGATCTTTAAGAATGTAAACTTTAAAGTTTACAAACATGATTCACAAGTATGCTTTCAACACATGAACTTACAATCTTTTGAAACAATATATGTAGAACATAAACTAGTAAGTTTAGTTCTTGTGTGTTCTTGAAATTACAAGATAAATGAAGAATGAAACTAATGAGTTTGATTCTTGTATATGTAAGTAAGTAACAAAGTAACAAAGTAACAAAGTAACAACAACTAACAACTACAAACAAATAACAATAAAGAACAAAGATGATGATGATTTAAGGGTGCTTGGTTCGGTTTTTACAAGAAGAAAAGAAGATAAAAAGATGTTCAAAATACTTACAAGAAAGAAAGAAAAGAGAGAAATTTGAAAGTGAGTTTGAAGTGTGTGTTTTGAGAATGAGAAATAAATGAAAGATACTAGTGAACAAGTAGTAAAAAAAAATGAAAAACTCTCCCCTTGTGTACACTAGGCCGACGGTTTTGAGGGGTTCCAAGGGGGAGGGATTAGTCCACTAGGTTTATACATGTAAAGCTCTTTAAAGTTGGTTACAAGGTGGTTGTTTATGGGAAAAATGTGCAACTAGATTCCATGTGTATAAAACTAACTAGTTACATCTAAAATGATACTTACATGTAGTATAAATGGGCTAGTTAATCCAATATGGTGTAGGGTGGGTTTATAAGCCCATATTCATGTTTCCATTAACATTAACAAGGCCCAAGTTCAAGTAGTTAACAAATAAATCCAATTAAAGCCCAAGTAACTAACTAATCACCATAGTTAATTAAAATGGTTAATAAAATTAATCATGAATGTAAATAACACTTGAAAATATTATTCGTGCAAGTTTCGTGTGTCACAAAGACGTTTCGGGCAATTAAAGTCAAGTACGTTAAGTCATGGCAACATGTAAATGTAATAACATACATTTGTTTAATCACACGTATTAATAATAATAATTATTAATAAATAAACGTTGGAAAATCCAGGGTCGTTACATATTTTGAGACCCAAGAGGCTTTGTTAATATCCCCTACTGTGTTGGTTTTTATTTATCTAAGATGGTTGAAGGAATACAGGAAGGGGGGATAATTGGAGGAGGTATTTTTGTTACTCTCATTGGAGAGTATTTAGGTGTAGATAAGGACCAAGGGGGTCCACTTTTGGAATGTAGGAAACAGGTTGAGCTTTTAGGATTGAGGGTTTATGCGGGTGCTAAGGTATTAAAGAGTAGACGCAACCAGGTAATACCCTATGTAGGTAGTCATCCTCAGGTAGAGAGAGGCTCAGATGAGGAGATGGAAGAAGCAGATGACATTAGGGATGTCATTCGGGAGTCTATGACTGATGTCTACCAGCGTGTAGATGAGGTAGATATGACAAACGCGGAGAGATTTTGTCGGATGGAGCAGTGGCAAGCCCGGAATGATTACGAGCATTTCAGGCAACGACAGCATGATAGATGGGACTATCATCAGCATCAGATTATGAGCCAGCTGTCACCTCAGGAGCCCTACATCCCGACCCGACCAGCTTACTATCCTCCACACCAGCCCGAGATGAGACTGCCTTATACTCTCTATGACCCTAACCAGGCCTACCAGTACACCTATCACCAACCATGGAACCCGGACGATGACATGAACTGGAACCCCTTGTAGCGACCCCGACAAATCGTCAAGTGACGGCGTCGACTACGTGGGTCCCATTACCTGATTATAAGTCTTTAAGATAACGTTTGACCAAAATATGTCGCCTTCATTTCAAAATAAGGATTGTTTCAAAGTTTACAAGAATTGTTCAACCAAAAGTTAAGTTACAACGTTATAAGTACGATTGAAATCTAGGCGACACAGTTTAAGGTAAGTCAAAAGACGCTCCATGAAATGCACGTATACTCGACATCCAATGCAAGTATCATATAGTAAGCGGAAGCATGTTTCACATATCGTGTAGTGACCTGAGAAAAACATAGAAATCTGTCAACGAAAACGTTGGTGAAATCATAGGTTTAAGTAAGTAGTTGAGTAAAAGTAAAGTAAGCCGAACCACAAGATTTGCAAAATTGAAATGATAATAGTACATTCTAAAAGTTAATATTCACGAGCACCCAATTATCAAAGCTTAACATTCCGTCCGTTGAATACCCCATAAATTAGTGCTAGAACTACACTGTTTCTCGAAAATATATTTCACCCGTAGACGGTAGCGAACCGTCAAGGATGAGGGCTGTCAAACCCATATGGCCATATAACATAAGTTCTCGCTTACACCATCTGATGTAACTAATGATAATCGGATTGAGGATTTCTGTTCTAAACTCGTATGTAGAATGTTTGTTTTCCCGTTCTTGTGTTCGCTTAGTTCAAAAGAAATGTTTATGTTTTCTCATCCCAAAAGTTTATATAAAAGAGTAAAAGTGGGACTATGATCTCACCTTTGATTGCAAGTGTAAATAGGTACTTCAACAAGTAATGTGCGCAAAGGACAACGCTAGTCTCGACCTAAACAAAGGTTGTATCAATAACGATAGTCACGAAGGGTCAAAGTTGTTCAATTAGTCATATGGCTCGACACGACTCGATTATGTAGCATGTGAAGCAAATTGTCAAGTTTCATGCAAGATACAAGTATAAAAGCATGTTAGGAAGATTGCATAAAAGTTTGGTTAAGTTTGACTAAAAGTCAAACTTGGTCAAAGTCAACGAAAAAGTCAACACGTTCGGGTCGGGTCTCGGACAAATTTTCTATGCTAGTTATTCATATATAAGCATGTTAAAACAAGTTGCATGTGAATTGGAGGTCTAGAACATGGCAAACATTTTTGATAAAATGGAAAAGTTGGACAGAATCTGGACAAGGCAAATGTCGCGCCGCGGCAAGGGGTGTCGCGCCGCGACATAACACATGGTCTGGTGTCAGGTCGTTTTCAAGGTTCAAGTCTTGGTCAAAACTTCAAACAAACGCAAAACGCAAACCGCAAACAATTAGAAGACGTATCTTATACCGTTGGAAAGCTCTTTTGACAAGGAACACAACTAAACACAAATCCTCAAACAAAAGCATCATTTACAACAATCGAATTCTCGTCATGTGATCAATAAACGCTCATTTCAAAGCCTCAAGTTCATCAATATGCATTTTAAGTTCCGGGAATCCAATTTACACATATGATATGCCGTTTTGAAGGTAATGAAGCATACATTACAACTAATCACTAACAATTAACATTCCATGGCATTCAAGCATCCAAAAATTCATTTCAAGAACTAGCAAACCCTAGTCAAGCAACACCAAAATCAATAATCACGTTTTTGAAGTTTCTTTGATCAATCTATATATCAACATGAAGCTAATGATGCTAGTAACACTTTTAAAACATGAACTTTAACAATCTAACAACCTTTAATCATCCAAATCAAAGATTAAGCATACAATTTTCATTTTCAAGCTAGTTACACCAAAATCAACAAATCAAGCAAACAAATCATATATTCATGTTATACACGAGCCATAGTCACTAACTAACAACATTTCAAGTAATTAAAACGAATTTAGAGAAATTTAGTGTTTTAGAAATGTTACCCAAAATCAATGAGGTTGGTATCAAATCGAAGAGGATGAAACGAGGATTCCAAAAGTACAATTTGTTTTGATGTTTGATTCCTTGCTTGAATTTGGATGATGATTGAAGATGATGAAGAATTTAAGGTTTGAGTTTTTGGTTGAGAGAAAAGAAGAAAGAAAAGAAATTAAAAATGTGGGGAATGGTGGAGAAGTAGTTGACTTAGTCAACTACTAGTGATTAGTTTGGCCATATGGCAAAAATGGTCCCTCGAGTTTGTAGTCGGGTGCGGGAATTAACCAAACGAATATTTTAAAAACGCTCGAGTAAACGGGTGACGTTATATTTAAATAACGAGGATATTATGAACGTTAGTTAATGAAGATACAAATTTAAATCGCGAAAGATATTATTTAAAAAAAAAAAAAAGACGGTGTTAAAATAAATTTAACGGAAAAACGCGGGATGTTACATTATCCACACCTCAAAAGAAATTTCGTCCCGAAATTTAGTTGGAAGTAGTATTTGTTGAATCTTCCTCCAGATCTCGTGTTGCCAATTCTACGAATAAGTGAAGGTACGTCCTTGGACATTTCAGCGAACTTGACGGTCGGGATCATATGTTGTTTTAAGGTTTGGTTTCACGATCCCTGGTTTTAACTGGTTTTCCCATGAAGAGAAGTTTGTCATCAATAGTTGGTGTATCTGGCAGGATTGCACGTTCCTGTTCCGCAGGACACGTTTCCAAATTTGTTACACGAAATGTAGGGTAAACGGAAACTTAATTGAGTCGAAAGTTCTAAGCGGTAGGAAGCGGTCCCAATACGCCCCAAGGTTTCAAAAGGTTCGATATTGCGGCTAGCCTTTCTCGATTTCCCCAAAATGGATTACACCTTTCCAAGGTGCGGTTTCTCAACATTATGCGGCTACACACTGGGATTTGTGAGGTTTTCATCTAAGTTTGGTATAACTCTTCTGGCGACCATGGGTTGTCTCGAGCCCTTCTCGGACTTGAAAGATCTCAATTGTTGTTTCTTGATGGAGTTCAGATTCGGTGATTTGCTTTGATTGAATGAACAGGGGTATGACATTAGCAGTCATATGGGGTTTCGGAAAGTGCGTGCGAACACACGAGTGGTAACTACTGTTGTAAGAGTGATCTACTAAAGGTGACAATACGAGTTCGTGACATGTCTTTTCAAGACGTAAATCGTTCGTTTGCTTGGTTCATCGGTTTGTGGGTGGTACGCGGTACTCATGTCTAAGCGGGTCTCCAAGGTTTCTTGTAAAACTAGAAGTGAAACGAGTATTTCGATACGGGATAATTGACAAGGATACACCGTGTTGGAATAGAATCTCTTAAGATATGTTTGAACAAGTCAGTTAGGGTTCGAAAAATGTTCGTTAGGACTATTCACCCTCGTGGCGAATACTAATGTAATATGAGGAGTTTCTCTATCCATGGAGAAATGTTACAAGGAGTTTCCTTAAACGGAAATGTGAGCGATAAAGATAGGAGTGAAATGAGGACTTAGAATAGGATGAGCTTACATCTCGAGGTTGCCATATCGTGCCTCTAGTTGTCAAAAGTTGAAGTCTGAAAGAGAAACGAGATCGTACACGTAGTTGTTTAGTTCGGGGTTGAATAATAGTTGGCCGATTATTAGAAACACAATGACATTAAGTCAAAGAAGAGTGAAGTATCATTGGATCGTGTGTTATCTTAAGTTCCAGTAATATCAGACGGTAACGGTGAAATAACAGAGATATGTAGCGTGGTATGTGATGACGAGAAAATTGATCGGATCCACAATTTAGTATTAGAATTCTTCGCGCAAAATAACGAATTTCAGTTACACTGATTTTGAGTCGAGAGAGCATGCCTTCCGGCGTTCATGTAGAAATATTTTCATAATTGAGTTCCATCTGGTGCTATACGATTTTAACTAGAAATGTTGGTGTGAAGTATCACGCTCAAGGTTCGGACATGGGGGGGGGTTTCAATTTTTCCCTCAGTGAGTTAACGAGGTTAAAAGTCGTGTAACACGAGAAAAGGCAGAAATGAATCTTCGGTAATAACCGGCGAGATCTAAGATTTTACGAATACAAGTCTGAGTCGGGGGAGTTTCCTGATTACATGTGGCTTGATTTCGAGATTGATTGAAATGCCTAGACCATTCACATCATGGTTTAGAAAATTGTACTTCGTTCAACAGAAATTCTCACTCGGAGAATTTGGTATAGAGTTGCTCTTTTCTCAAAAGTTCGAGCGTAAGATGGTGATGTTGTTCGTTTTCCTTCTTTACTTGAATAACTCAAGATGTCATCTATAAATACGATAACCGATTTGTCTAGATAAGTTTGCATACGTGGTTTAGGAGGTTCATGAATACGGACAGAGTCCTAAATAAATCGAATGGTACTAAGAGAGATTTACAACTAACGTTGTGAGTTCGGAAGATGGCTTAGGAGACATCGTCTCCCCTAACCGGAACGGAGGTCGATTTAGGACGCACACGGGATTCATGCAATAATCATGAGGTCATGGATACAAGGAAGAGGGTATCGGTTTTCAACCGAAAATTACTTAGTTCACAATGATCTATACAAGACGTCGGGGAAACAATTTCTTTCTAACGAATAGGTTTTGAGCTCCTTAGTTCTATAGGTGTCAAGTCAAAATTCTTAACGTATATCCTCCGATAAAATATATAGGCACACAATATTTTCCGTTGGTCACTTAAATTGCCTAAGTAGTGTCTAGGGGAAAAGGTGGAGTGCAAAGAGCACGAGTCAAAGCCTTGGTTATAAAATGTCTAGCGGTAACCGAATCGAATAAGTATGAAATATACGGTTTGTTGTGAAGAAACGTACCCGTGACTAGTCCATCGTTGTCTCGGGCATCCTAGGGGTCGATGTTGATAGTTCAACGGCGTGCGTTGGGGTTGATTTCTTCTTTGGGCACACATTCCTAAAATGACCCAGTTGGCCACATTCGAAGCAAGCACCCGTCCTGTGTGCGTTGGGCACCTTTCGAGCGACGGTAGCGGTACTCTTACAGGCATGGGCCACATGTCCACTTATGTGACACTTGATGCAAAATGGTTTGCCACACTCACCAAAATGATGTTTGCGACACTTGTTACAATAAGGTAGATTTCCGGCATACCCTTTCTTGCCGCCGGGGGTGAGAGGCTTCTTGGAGAGGTTGTTATTGTTGTGGTTGCTTGGTTGCGAGGCTTCCCATTTTCTTTTGTTGTTACTCGAGTGGTTCTCGACCATTGGTGCCGGTGCTTCCATTTCATTCACCGTTTCTAAAGTTTGGTGGGCCTTTGTTAAAGCCTCTTGTAGGTTAGTGGGTTGGGATGCCATTACCCCGTGTTGAATGCTCTTAGGGAGGCCATCCATGTAAAGTTCGACTCTTAGGGATTCGGGAGTCATGAGATTCGGACACATTGAGACTAGTTCGGTAAACCGTTGATTATAAGCTCCGAGGTCATTCCCGACCGTTTTTAAATTCCTTAGACCCTGTTCGAGCCTTCGAGTCTCGTCGCACAGAAAATATTCGGTGATCATTCTTTCTCTTAATTCGGTCCATGAGAGTGTGTGGGCTTCATCGATACCCACCGATTGTACGTACTTGTCCCACCACGAGAGAGCAATGCCGGTGAAAGTGAGAGTGGGAAACTTGACCTTATCTTGGTCTCGACAACCGCTTGTGTTAAAAACGGTCTCCATTTGTTCAAACCATCGGGTGAGAGTAACCGGTCCTCCGGTTCCATCGAAAGTGGGAGGGTTGTATTTCATGAAGTTCTTGTAGGAGCAACCTTCGCTTGAATTACCGGATCCATGATTGTTGTTGTTAGAAAAGTGATCGGCCACGGCCGTACCCACGGCGGTGGTTATCATTCGTTGAAGAGTTTGTTCCAGAGTTTCGAGAGGAGTATTGTGTTGACCTTGGTAAGCCATTGTTCCTTCATGACACAAGAATATCGTTGGTTAGTATTTTCAACAATACTAACCGGATTATGGAATAAGGATAGAGAGAAAAAATTTCCTTGACTCGCCTTAAATTCTTTATGTCATAATGTCGGAACGTCCATGTGAATCACCGTAATATAATCCCGGAAATTATATTACCCTGATTCTCATGTGCATTTAACATTACTTCATAAAGTCAAGGTGGCGCATCAACAAAATTTATCAACGTAAGATCAAGATCGAATACAAGTCAGATATGATAGAAGAGTTCGAGTATAAATGCACAAATAGTCAAGTAATTCCTACTTCAGTCTATATGCCGGTTGTAGTCTAGATTCACCTATGTACCCTATGACTCGGGGTTGACACAAATGAACTCTAAATCCCTACAACCAAGGCTCTGATACCACTTGTAGCGACCCCGACAAATCGTCAAGTGACGGCGTCAACTACGTGGGTCCCATTACCTGATTATAAGTCTTTAAGATAACGTTTGACCAAAATATGTCGCCTTCATTTCAAAATAAGGATTGTTTCAAAGTTTACAAGAATTGTTCAACCAAAAGTTAAGTTACAACGTTATAAGTACGATTGAAATCTAGGCGACACAGTTTAAGGTAAGTCAAAAGACGCTCCATGAAATGCACGTATACTCGACATCCAATGCAAGTATCATATAGTAAGCGGAAGCATGTTTCACATATCGTGTAGTGACCTGAGAAAAACATAGAAATCTGTCAACGAAAACGTTGGTGAAATCATAGGTTTAAGTAAGTAGTTGAGTAAAAGTAAAGTAAGCCGAACCACAAGATTTGCAAAATTGAAATGATAATAGTACATTCTAAAAGTTAATATTCACGAGCACCCAATTATCAAAGCTTAACATTCCGTCCGTTGAATACCCCATAAATTAGTGCTAGAACTACACTGTTTCTCGAAAATATATTTCACCCGTAGACGGTAGCGAACCGTCAAGGATGAGGGCTGTCAAACCCATATGGCCATATAACATAAGTTCTCGCTTACACCATCTGATGTAACTAATGATAATCGGATTGAGGATTTCTGTTCTAAACTCGTATGTAGAATGTTTGTTTTCCCGTTCTTGTGTTCGCTTAGTTCAAAAGAAATGTTTATGTTTTCTCATCCCAAAAGTTTATATAAAAGAGTAAAAGTGGGACTATGATCTCACCTTTGATTGCAAGTGTAAATAGGTACTTCAACAAGTAATGTGCGCAAAGGACAACGCTAGTCTCGACCTAAACAAAGGTTGTATCAATAACGATAGTCACGAAGGGTCAAAGTTGTTCAATTAGTCATATGGCTCGACACGACTCGATTATGTAGCATGTGAAGCAAATTGTCAAGTTTCATGCAAGATACAAGTATAAAAGCATGTTAGGAAGATTGCATAAAAGTTTGGTTAAGTTTGACTAAAAGTCAAACTTGGTCAAAGTCAACGAAAAAGTCAACACGTTCGGGTCGGGTCTCGGACAAATTTTCTATGCTAGTTATTCATATATAAGCATGTTAAAACAAGTTGCATGTGAATTGGAGGTCTAGAACATGGCAAACATTTTTGATAAAATGGAAAAGTTGGACAGAATCTGGACAAGGCAAATGTCGCGCCGCGGCAAGGGGTGTCGCGCCGCGACATAACACATGGTCTGGTGTCAGGTCGTTTTCAAGGTTCAAGTCTTGGTCAAAACTTCAAACAAACGCAAAACGCAAACCGCAAACAATTAGAAGACGTATCTTATACCGTTGGAAAGCTCTTTTGACAAGGAACACAACTAAACACAAATCCTCAAACAAAAGCATCATTTACAACAATCGAATTCTCGTCATGTGATCAATAAACGCTCATTTCAAAGCCTCAAGTTCATCAATATGCATTTTAAGTTCCGGGAATCCAATTTACACATATGATATGCCGTTTTGAAGGTAATGAAGCATACATTACAACTAATCACTAACAATTAACATTCCATGGCATTCAAGCATCCAAAAATTCATTTCAAGAACTAGCAAACCCTAGTCAAGCAACACCAAAATCAATAATCACGTTTTTGAAGTTTCTTTGATCAATCTATATATCAACATGAAGCTAATGATGCTAGTAACACTTTTAAAACATGAACTTTAACAATCTAACAACCTTTAATCATCCAAATCAAAGATTAAGCATACAATTTTCATTTTCAAGCTAGTTACACCAAAATCAACAAATCAAGCAAACAAATCATATATTCATGTTATACACGAGCCATAGTCACTAACTAACAACATTTCAAGTAATTAAAACGAATTTAGAGAAATTTAGTGTTTTAGAAATGTTACCCAAAATCAATGAGGTTGGTATCAAATCGAAGAGGATGAAACGAGGATTCCAAAAGTACAATTTGTTTTGATGTTTGATTCCTTGCTTGAATTTGGATGATGATTGAAGATGATGAAGAATTTAAGGTTTGAGTTTTTGGTTGAGAGAAAAGAAGAAAGAAAAGAAATTAAAAATGTGGGGAATGGTGGAGAAGTAGTTGACTTAGTCAACTACTAGTGATTAGTTTGGCCATATGGCAAAAATGGTCCCTCGAGTTTGTAGTCGGGTGCGGGAATTAACCAAACGAATATTTTAAAAACGCTCGAGTAAACGGGTGACGTTATATTTAAATAACGAGGATATTATGAACGTTAGTTAATGAAGATACAAATTTAAATCGCGAAAGATATTATTTAAAAAAAAAAAAAAGACGGTGTTAAAATAAATTTAACGGAAAAACGCGGGATGTTACACCCCTATCCAGATTGATTTAGTTCCAGTTGGTAATTTATATAATTTTTAATTTTTAATTTTTATTATTTCTGTTTATTTATGTTTAAACACATTATATTATGATACTTTTATTGTAATGTTTAATATTTTTATTATGTTGTACTAATGTTTCATTTTTGATTTGAAAGTGAGATTTTAAGTCCCATTTCAAATTGCCATGCATGTTTATATTTGTATGTATGTATATTTTCAATTGTACAAAACAGGGTAAAACAGCGCATTTTCAAAGACTGGCATTAAGTTCAGCAAAAGCTAGTACTTTTGACGATAAAATGAAAAACAAATGTGATGTAACAACAAGACGGAATGAACAAATGATATGCACCATTTATCATTCAGCAAACAAACGCCAATATGTTTGGAAACTTTGGTAAAATTTAATCATTTTTCTACGCTAATCACTCTCAATAATTTAAATTGTTACTGATTTCTTGCAAATGAGGGCATTGCAAGATCTTAAGTGTGGGAAGGGGTTAAATTCTTTCGGATTTAAAAAATTTTTAATTTAAATACTTGGTTACCATTAAAAATACTAGTAAAGCAGTAGTTGTATTAGAATTTAATGCTCTCTGATAATAAAGAACAGCCCTAGTCTTATATACTGACTACCCAATTCTAGTAAAATTTTTCAAAATTTTCAATTAAATGAACTCAAAATCATGTTTATACATATTTATGAACAATAAAACTAGGTGTTAACACTGAAATTATTGTTACCTCGGAGAGGACATAAATTGAGAAACAAACCAAAATGTTAAAATTCATTTAAAATGGAATAGAGGACAATAAAAAGGAAAATAAAAGCCAAGTGTGGGAAAATTTACCAAGATATTTTAAACATATATCACATATTTCTGTAACAAATAATTGAAGATACTTTTGCTTTGGACTAAACTAAACAGCTTTACCCAATTTACTGTAAGAAAGATGGATCTACACGATGAATCAATTCCATCATTAAAAGGAAGTAAAGTCTTCCGAAAAAGACACGCGCTTCTTGATTCAGGTCATGAAGTTGTCGTCCAGACCAGCTGTAGGTTGACGAAAAATCTAGAAAAGTCATCTCTAAAATCAGCAGGAAATTCACGGACCTCAGCATCAAACAGGGTCGCCAAGTGGTCAGACTTATCCTAACCATGAGAGGATCTGTCTCGTAAAATGGGGAGGACGCCATGCAAATTAGCTGGATAAGACTAATGAATCAGATCTACAGAAAGGATAATCTCCTTAAAGATCAAAAATCAGCTTTTAAGACTGATATTACTCAATCCTTGAGATTGACTTTTAAAAGATTGAGAATTACAAACTCATGGAATTCAATGATATCTAAACTCGAGCTTGAACGAGAAAATATTTTGATCAAAATTACAAACCGATTTGTTTTCTGAAAACCCATTTTTAATGCGTTCATTACCATTGAACGTAAAATCCTAGGAATTCACCTAGAATTCATTAGGTCACCTGAACTAAATCGGGTGTCAACCGTAAGAACGGTGGTTGCATAGCATGGTCGAAGACAGGACCTTGTGCCAGACCGGAAAATTATAAGGGTGAGCTTTACTATTGCTCCTACCAATGATAGTAATTGCATCCGACACGTTATAGACCATAATTAAAAGCATGTCAGGGGACATTGCCTTAACAGTTGCTTGTTCAATGCTTTCCTTTACAACCGGACGGTAGTTTACCGAAAGGTAATATACGGAACAAGTATACTGGATGTGTTGCTTTCCTAATACGAGGTTAGCAAGTGGGTGACACAAAACCGTAAGTTTTGAGCTAAAATTTTCAAATCTGAAACCCACCAAACCCACAAAAATAATTTGCAAACACCGGTGAAGGGTTATTCCGGAAAACTTATCTAGGGTAAAAGCTGGATTTAATTTTCAAAAGATCAAATGTTTTCATAAAGATCCAATTTCCTTAATGGATCTAAATTTTCATAGTCATGTGGGACTGTAAACCACAACGTTACTACCATTGTTTATACCGCCGTATAGAAATCACTGATGTACAAAGTATGAAGAATAAAGAAGTGATTCTAGTATATTTCAAGACTATATTACTTGAGGACAAGCAACGCTCAAGTGTGGGAATATTTGATAATGCTAAAAACGAACATATATTTCATAGCATTATTCCTCAAGAAAGACAAGCTTTTAGTTGCAATTGTTCTATTTACAAGTGATATTCGTTTAAATAATAAAAGGTGAAGACAAAAGACAGATTCGACGAATTGAAGACGCAAACGACCAAAAAGCTCAAAAGTACAAATTACAATCAAAGTGGTTCCAATTATTGATAAGAACCGTCTCAAAATTACAAGAGTACAAGATGTGAAACGCAAAATACAAGATATTAAATTGTACGCAAGGACGTTCGAAAATCCGAAACTAGGACCAAAGTCAACTCTCAACGCTCGACGCAACGGACTAAAAATTACAAGTCAACTATGCACATGAATATAATATAATATATTATTAATTCTTAAAATTAATATATATATTATATTATATAATAAAAAACGTCGGCAGAAGAAACAAAGACATGTGAGCTGAATTCCAGGGCCATGCGAACGCATGGCCTGGAAAGCAAAAAGCCATGCGATCGCATGGCAGTAGGTAGCAGCTGACATGCCTATAAAATTCGAGTTTTTGCTCATCATATAACACATCTTTTTCCTTTCAATCTCTCACTCGTATATATATTTATATTTATATTATAATTTTAATTTTAATTTTAATTTCTAATAATAAGGGTATGTTAGCGAATGTTGTAAGGGTGTAAGTCGAAATTCTGTCCGTGTAAACGCTACGCTATTTTTAATCATTGTAAGTTATGTTCAACCTTTTTAATTTAATGTCTCGTAGCTAAGTTATTATTATGCTTATTTAATGCCGAAGTAATCATGATGTTAGGCTAAATATTAAAATTGGGTAATTGGGCTTTGTACCATAATTGGGGTTTGGACAAAAGAACGACACTTGTGAAAATTAGACTATGGGCTATTAATGGGTTTTATATTAACTAAACGATACCTCGTTAAATTAATATATAGACTTATAATTTGACGTATTTATATATAAGCACATACGCTTGAATGGGTACGGTGGGCGGGATATCTATAAATACCAATAATTATTCATTTTACCGGACACTGAACTGGATTAATAGTTAATAGACTTGTTGAAACAGGGGTGGATTACATTCAAGGGTAATTGGTGTAATTGTTAACAAAGTAGTAAAACATTGGTTTACACGCAGTCGATAACCTGGTGTATTCATTAAACAAAGTATTAAGACCTTGTTACAATTCGAATCCCCAATTAGTTGGAATATTTGACTTCGGGAATAAGAATAATTTGACGAAGACTTTCGCACTTTATATTTATGACTGATGGACTATTATGGACAAATCCGTACGGACATATTGAATAATCCAGGACAAAGAACAATTAACCCATGGGAATAAACTAAAAATCAACACGTCAAACATCATGATTATGGAAGTTTAAATAAGCATAATTCTTTTATTTCATATTTAATTTCACTTTTAAATTTCACACTTTTATTTATTGTCATTATATTTAATTGTACTTTTAATTATCGTACTCTTTAATTATTGCAATTTTATTTTATCTCATTTTTATTTATCGCAATTTCATTATTGTTATTTATTTTACGCTTTAAATTAAGTCTTTTATTTATATTTTACATTAGGTTTTAACTGCGACTAAAGTTTTAAAATCGACAAACCGGTCATTAAACGGTAAAAACCCCCTTTTATAATAATAATATCACTTATATATATATATATATATATATATATATATATATATATATATATATATATATATATATATATATATATATATATATATATTTATTTTTATAAATTTAAAACTAATATAGCGTTAAGCTTGTTTAAGAGTTCCCTGTGGACGAACCGAACTTACTAAAAAGTACACTACTGTACAATTAGGTACACTGCCTATAAGTGTTGTAGCAAGGTTTAGGTATATCCATTCTATAAATAAATAAATATCTTGTGTAAAATTGTATTGTATTTAATAGTATTTCGTTGTAAAAATAATACTATTTCCTAGTACACCTCGCACACATCAGTGACAATTAGAGGGCTCATGTGCCCTATTTGGTAACATTTTGGTAATTTTCAGAATTATTTCTTTTAAAACAATGGTGTGTAATAATTAGAATATTTATGTTGTACGCTTGACGTTTGTGGTGGTTGTGTTAAATACACCACTTTTATCTATTTTATTTTGTGTGTTTGTTTATTTCTTATTGTTAAGGTTTAGTGATGCTGGCATTAAGTTCAGCGAAGTACAATCAATTTGGAATTTGTGATAGAGATCAAGGAATGAACGATGTTCTTATGCTGGCATTAAGTTCAGCGCCATCGCTCACCTATATTTCACAATCTCCGGCTTTATGCCAAGGTTTTTCGAACTCTTTTTACACTAATGCCCTCGTGAATTTTTAAATTATTTCTGATTTTAAGTAATGAGGGCCTTACTTAATCTTAAGTGTGGGGGAGGGGGTTATTCTCTCGGATATGCAATGCAACTTGGCTCATTGTTGCATTTTATGAAAAATTTTAAATTTTTGAACTAAAAGTATTAGCGAAAAAGCCAAGTGTGGGGGATGTTACTAATCTTTTCGAATTATTATCACAAAGTTTTGCAAAGTTAAAACGATTAAAGTACTTTTGGCTTGGAAATAAAAGAAATACAAGTCACTAAACGGAAAGGATGCATCTAGTCCATCCTTAAAGGAAGTAAAGTCTTCCGAATGTCACCTTACTTGATATAGCAAACTTCCTAAACTATGTCATTTCATACCAATATCATTTCACGATAAGGTACAGTGGGAAGGGAAAGTATTAAACTTTCAAGCCCGAAAATAAACTTGGTAGGGTAAATCTAAGGAGCTGTCCAGTGTAAAACCGATTACGGTATATAAGCTGGAGCAGGATCAGTCCCGCGCGATAGCTCAGTCTTCGCAGTTTTAACCCTTGATCTAAATTGTACAAATTGACATGCAAGACCGATATTTATATCGCGTCAGGGGGCGCCCGGTTAAGAGTTCCATGATACTACAATCATGGGGGCGGATAGCTTGCTAATCGCCGACTGAGACTTCGGTTTTCAGTTACCCTCAACCGAAATTTGAGGTTAAAACCGAAAAACGTGTCTAGTTTAAAACTAGCATTGACATTTTCAAAATCTTAAAATGTTTTCTCAAAGATCCAATTTTCCCTAAAGATCCAAACTTTTAAAGAACTTTCACCGAAGTTCGTCTCTCCCAAATAATCCAAATGTGTGCGTGTGTTTCATAAATTGTGTGTGTACCTCAACGAGTATGTATTCCAATTGTGTAAATATGTGTACATAAAAATGTGAGTGTGTATTCCATTTGCGTTTTATGGGTTTCATATAGCGTGAGTTTGTGTATGTTTTGCGTGATTCGTGTGATTCGTGTAATATGTACTTCAAATAATGCGTGTGATTCATTGATGTTTGTGTTTTGTATACGAATGATTAGAACAAGACTTGCTTGAGGACAAGTAAGAGTTAAGTATGGGGGATTTTGATATTACTCAATTTAGTCATATCTGTAGTCGTAATATCACGTCCTATTGTCATTTATTTCGTATGTAAACATAGTAATTCCATTTGTATTTCATATTATTGTAATATAGTCTAGAATCATTGTAAACTTGAAGAAATATGGAAGATTATGTGTGATACAGCTCAGAGATCGAAACCAAGACCAGAAAGCCAAAAACAGAAGGGTGCGCTCAGCGCACCACAAAGGGTGCGCTTAGCACACAAGGCATAATTTTGATCAGAAGATTTTTTGGCCAAAACCGCGCACTTTTACCAGAAAAGCAGATTTTAACGTGCGATGTCGAACTGTAAAGAAAAAGTGGGTTAGGTGAAGAGTGCGCTCAGCGCACCCCTTACTGTGCGCACCGCGCACAGTGCTTTTGACCAACTATTCAGCTTATTTAATTCCATTTCCAGCTTCATTTCTTAAGCACCAGTTTCCTTTCTGTTTAGAGACGAAAACATACGATTTAAAAACTAATTAATTAATTAAAACCTAATTAGGGTTTGATAATAATAATAATTAATAATAAAACCCTACTGTAATTATGATTTAAGGATTCAGATGTGTCAGATCTATCCATGCGGTCGCATGGATTTTAGCCTACGGGTTCATGCGGTCGCATGGCCTAGATGTGCAGATCACAAATTGGGCTGCTACAGTTTCCAAGCCCGATTCTTTTTACTTATATATATATATATATATATATATATATATATATATATATATATATATATATATATATATATATATATATATATATATATATATATATGTATATATATATATTTTAACTTATATAAAATATTTATATAAATAAAAACTTATATTTTAAAAACTACCTATTAGTTTTTGTAACTAAAAAAAAAATACAAACTTTTTAATTTTAAAAACGTAAAAATATATAGTAATATATATATATATTTATTTTTCTTTTTCTTGCTTTTATATTTTTGATATTTAAAATGTATTTTTACAAAAGTAAATTAAGACTTAATAAAAATCTTTTTTTATATAGCGTTTCGCTTTCGGGTCCCCGGCAGCGGCGCCAAAAACTTGATGTTATGCGAGGTGTAGTATGAAATAGTGTTATTTTTAATATGGAATATGGCGTAATATGATACAATTTTACACAAGTTATTTATTTATTTATAGAGTGGATATACCTAAACCTTGCTACAACACTATAGGCAGTGTACCTAATCGTACAATAGTGTAGTTTTTAGTAAGTCCGGTTCGTTCCACAGGGAGACGGCTTATTGCGTACACTATATTTTTAAACAATTATATTTGTATGTATATATATATATATACATATCAGTAATATAGTAGTATTATTATTATTATAAAAGGGAGTTTTTACCTTTTAATGACCGGTTTGTCGATTTTATATTTTAAGCGTAAAGTTAAATGACGATAATATAAATGACAGAATTTAAATTGCGATAAAGTAAATTGCAGTAATTAAAATGACAGTAAATAAAGGTACGATGAAATATGAAATAAAAGTATTATGCTTATTTAAACTTCTGTAATCATGATGTTTGACGTTTTGATTTTAATTAATTGTTACCCGGGTTAATTGTCCTTTGTCCTGGTTTATTTGATACCTATCTGGTTTTTGTCCATAATAGTCCATCAGTCATAATTATAAAATTCTCGTCAAATTAACCTTATTCCCGAAGTCAAATATTCCAACTAATTAGGGATTCGAACTGTAACAAAGTTTTAATACTTTGTTAATAATTACACCAGGTTATCGACTGCGTGTAATCCAAGGTTTAAATACTTTGTTAACAATTACACCAATTATCCTTGTATGTAATCCACCCCTGTTTTAATGAGATATGAATATTAATTTACCCACTTGATCAGAATGAATAATCAATTACCCAACCCGAATAATTAATTAAATGATCATAAAAGATGTCGTATAAACGTCACTAAATAGAACATACATAATCATTTTAATAATTATTAGATTAACTAATTTGAAGATAGGTTCGACAGATTCTAATGAGTTGTCATTCGATTAGACAATACCCCATATCTATTAATAGTCAATAGTTCAATGTCCACAAGTGTCGGTCTTTTGTCCAAACCTTAATTATGGTACAAAATCCAATAACCCCGTCTTAATATTTAGTCTAACATCATGATTACTTTGGATCAAATAAGCATAATAATAACTTAGTTACGAGACATTAATTTAAAAAGGAAGAACATAGCTTACAGTGGTGATTAATTGCGTAGCGTTACACGGATAGAGTTCTGACTTACAAAACCTTAAAACATTTCTTACAATAACCCAATTATTATTAAACTTAAATTAAACTTTAAACTATATATATATTTCTTACAGAGAAAGGAAGAGAAAAAAAATGTGTATATTTTGTGCAGAATTCGTCGCCTTTTATAGCACTTGGCCAGATTCTGATGCCCATGCGATCGCATGGATTTTGTGCCTTCTGGCCATGCGATCGCATGGCCCTCTGATCCAGCTCACATAACTTTGTTTTCTATTTTGCCGACGGTTTTTAATATATAATATATATATAATTTTAAGAATTATTTATATATTATATTATATTTATGTGCATAGTTAACTTGTAATTTTAGCTCCGTTGCGTCGCGCGTTGATAGTTGGTTCATGTCCCGGTTTCGGATTTTCGAACATCTTTGCGTACTATTTAATATCTTGTACTTCGCATTTTGCGGCTTGTACTCTTATCATTTTTGGACGTTTCTCATCAATAAATTGAACCACTTGAATTATATCTTGTACATTTGAGCTTTTTGGTCATTTGCATCTTCAAATCGTCGTTTTCTTCTTTTGTCTTCGCACTTATTTATTTAAACGAATATTACATAAAAATAGAACAATTACAACTAAGAGCTTTACATATTGGAAGGATATTGTGCCTAAATATATGTTCATTTGGAGCACTATCAAATATCCCCACACTTGAACGTTGCTTGTCCTCAAGCAATACATAACTTGAAATTAAATCACACTTCACTCGAATCACTTTTTTTTTATTCTCACACTTTATACATCAGTGATTTTGATACGGCGGTATAAACAATGATAGTAACGATGTGGTTTACAGTCCCACATGACTATGAAAATGTAGATCCTTTAAGGAAATTGAATCTTTATGAAAACATTTGATCTTTGGAAAATTCAATCTAGCTTTTACCCTAGATAAGTTTTCCGGAATAACCCTTCACCGGTGTTTGTAAAATGTTTTTGTGGGTTGCGTGGGTTTCAGATTTAAAAATTTTAGCTCAAAACTTATGGTTTTGTGTTATCCACTTGCTAACACATGTATTGGGAAAGCAACACGTCCAGTATGTGAAATGTCCCGTTCTTATTGATTAAAAACGTTCCATATTAATTGATTTCGTTGCGAGGTTTTGACCTCTATATGAGACGTTTTTCAAAGACTGCATTCATTTTAAAACAAACCATAACCTTTATTTCATCAATAAAGGTTTAAAAAGCTTTACGTAGATTATCAAATAATGATAATCTAAAATATTCTATTTACACACGACCATTACATAATGATTTACAATACAAATATGTTACAACAAAATAAGTTTCTTGAATGCAGTTTTTATACAATATCATACAAGCATGGACTCCAAATCTCGTCCTTATTTAAGTATGCGACAGCAGAAGCTCTTAATAATCACCTGAGAATAAACATGCTTAAAACGTCAACAAAAATGTTGGTGAGTTATAGGTTTAACCTATATATATCAAATCATAATAATAGACCACAAGATTTCATATTTCAATACACACCCCATACATAGAGATAAAAATCATTCATATGGTGAACACCTGGTAACCGACATTAACAAGATGCATATATAAGAATATCCCCATCATTCCGGGACACCCTTCGGATATGATATAAATTTCGAAGTACTAAAGCATCTGGTACTTTGGATGGGGTTTGTTAGGCCCAATAGATCTATCTTTAAGATTCGCGTCAATTAGGGTGTCTGTTCCCTAATTCTTAGATTACCAGACTTAATAAAAAGGGGCATATTCAATTTCGATAATTCAACCATAGAATGTAGTTTCACGTACTTGTGTCTATTTTGTAAATCATTTATAAAACCTGCATGTATTCTCATCCCAAAAATATTAGATTTTAAAAGTGGGACTATAACTCACTTTCACAGATTTTTACTTCTTCGGGAAGTAAGACTTGGCCACTGGTTGATTCACGAACCTATAACAATATATACATATATATCAAAGTATGTTCAAAATATATTTACAACACTTTTAATATATTTTGATGTTTTAAGTTTATTAAGTCAGCTGTCCTCGTTAGTAACCTACAACTAGTTGTCCACAGTTAGATGTACAGAAATAAATCGATAAATATTATCTTGAATCAATCCACGACCCAGTGTATACGTATCTCAGTATTGATCACAACTCAAACTATATATATTTTGGAATCAACCTCAACCCTGTATAGCTAACTCCAACATTCACATATAGAGTGTCTATGGTTGTTCCGAAATATATATAGATGTGTCGACATGATAGGTCGAAACATTGTATACGTGTCTATGGTATCTCAAGATTACATAATATACAATACAAGTTGATTAAGTTATGGTTGGAATAGATTTGTTACAAATTTTCACGTAGCTAAAATGAGAAAAATTATCCAATCTTGTTTTACCCATAACTTCTTCATTTTAAATCCGTTTTGAGTGAATCAAATTGCTATGGTTTCATATTGAACTCTATTTTATGAATCTAAACAGAAAAAGTATAGGTTTATAGTCGGAAAAATAAGTTACAAGTCGTTTTTGTAAAGGTAGTCATTTCAGTCGAAAGAACGACGTCTAGATGACCATTTTAGAAAACATACTTCCACTTTGAGTTTAACCATAATTTTTGGATATAGTTTCATGTTCATAATAAAAATCATTTTCTCAGAATAACAACTTTTAAATCAAAGTTTATCATAGTTTTTAATTAACTAACCCAAAACAGCCCGCGGTGTTACTACGACGGCGTAAATCCGGTTTTACGGTGTTTTTCGTGTCTCCAGGTTTTAAATCATTAAGTTAGCATATCATATAGATATAGAAAATGTGTTTATTTGATTTTAAAAGTCAAGTTATAAGGATTAACTTTTGTTTGTGAACAAGTTTAGAATTAACTAAACTATGTTCTAGTGATTACAAGTTTAAACCTTCGAATAAGATAGCTTTATATGTATGAATTGAATGATGTTATGAACATCATTACTACCTTAAGTTCCTTGGATAAACCTACTGTAAAAGTGAAAAATGGATCTAGCTTCAACGGATCCTTGGATGGCTCGAAGTTCTTGAAGCAGAATCATGACACGAAAACAAGTTCAAGTAAGATCATCACTTGAAATAAGATTGTTATAGTTATAGAAATTGAACCAAAGTTTGAATATGATTATTACCTTGTATTAGAATGATAACCTACTGTAAGAAACAAAGATTTCTTGAGGTTGGATGATCACCTTACAAGATTGGAAGTGAGATAGCAAACTTGAAAGTATTCTTGATTTTATGTAACTAGAACTTGTAGAATATATGAAGAACACTTAGAACTTGAAGATAGAACTTGAGAGAGATCAATTAGATGAAGAAAATTGAAGAATGAAAGTGTTTGTAGGTGTTTTTAGTCGTTGGTGTATGGATTAGATATAAAGGATATGTAATTTTGTTTTCATGTAAATAAGTCATGAATGATTACTCATATTTTTGTAATTTTATGAGATATTTCATGCTAGTTGCCAAATGATGGTTCCCACATGTGTTAGGTGACTCACATGGGCTACTAAGAGCTGATCATTGGAGTGTATATACCAATAGTACATACATCTAAAAGCTGTGTATTGTACGAGTACGAATACGGGTGCATACGAGTAGAATTGTTGATGAAACTGAACGAGGATGTAATTGTAAGCATTTTTGTTAAATAGAAGTATTTTGATAAGTGTATTGAAGTCTTTCAAAAGTGTATAAATACATATTAAAACACTACATGTATATACAATTTAACTGAGTCGTTAAGTCATCGTTAGTCGTTACATGTAAGTGTTGTTTTGAAACCTTTAGGTTAACGATCTTGTTAAATGTTGTTAACCCAATGTTTATAATATCAAATGAGATTTTAAATTATTATATTATCATGATATTATCATGTATGAATATCTCTTAATATGATATATATACATTAAATGTCTTTACAACGATAATCGTTACATATATGTCTCGTTTAAAAATCATTAAGTTAGTAGTCTTGTTTTTACATATGTAGTTCATTGTTAATATACTTAATGATATGTTTACTTATCATAGTATCATGTTAACTATATATATATCCATATATATGTCATCATATAGTTTTTACAAGTTTTAACGTTCGTGAATCACCGGTCAACTTGGGTGGTCAATTGTCTATATGAAACATATTTCAATTAATCAAGTCTTAACAAGTTTGATTGCTTAACATGTTGGAAACATTTAATCATGTAAATATCAATCTCAATTAATATATATAAACATGGAAAAGTTCGGGTCACTACAGTACCTACCCGTTAAATAAATTTCGTCCCGAAATTTTAAACAGTTGAAGGTGTTGACGAATCTTCTAGAAATAGATGCGGGTATTTCTTCTTCATCTGATCTTCACGCTCCCAGGTGAACTCGGGTCCTCTACGAGCATTCCATCGAACCTTAACAATTGGTATCTTGTTTTGCTTAAGTCTTTTAACCTCACGATCCATTATTTCGACGGGTTCTTCGATGAATTGAAGTTTTTCGTTGATTTGGATTTCATCTAACGGAATAGTGAGATCTTCTTTAGCAAAACATTTCTTCAAATTCGAGACGTGGAAAGTGTTATGTACAGCCGTGAGTTGTTGAGGTAACTCAAGTCGATAAGCTACTGGTCCGACACGATCAATAATCTTGAATGGTCCAATATACCTTGGATTTAATTTCCCTCGTTTACCAAATCGAACAACGCCTTTCCAAGGTGCAACTTTAAGCATGACCATCTCTCCAATTTCAAATTCTATATCTTTTCTTTTAATGTCAGCGTAGCTCTTTTGTCGACTTTGGGCGGTTTACAACCGTTGTTGAATTTGGATGATCTTCTCGGTAGTTTCTTGTATAATCTCCGGACCCGTAATCTGTCTATCCCCCACTTCACTCCAAAAAATCGGAGACCTGCACTTTCTATCATAAAGTGCTTCAAACGGCGCCATCTCAATGCTTGAATGGTAGCTGTTGTTGTAGGAGAATTCTGCTAACGGTAGATGTCGATCCCAACTGTTTCCGAAATCAATAACACATGCTCGTAGCATGTCTTCAAGCGTTTGTATCGTCCTTTCGCTCTGCCCATCAGTTTGTGGATGATAGGCAGTACTCATGTCTAGACGAGTTCCTAATGCTTGCTGTAATGTCTGCCAGAATCTTGAAATAAATCTACCATCCCTATCAGAGATAATAGAGATTGGTATTCCATGTCTGGAGACGACTTCCTTCAAATACAGTCGTGCTAACTTCTCCATCTTGTCATCTTCTCTTATTGGCAGGAAGTGTGCTGATTTGGTGAGACGATCAACTATTACCCAAATAGTATCAAAACCACTTGCAGTCCTTGGCAATTTAGTGATGAAATCCATGGTAATGTTTTCCCATTTCTATTCCGGGATTTCGGGTTGTTGAAGTAGACCTGATGGTTTCTGATGCTCAGCTTTGACCTTAGAACACGTCAAACATTCTCCTACATATTTAGCAACATCGAATTTCATACCTGTGATGACCCGAAAATTTTTGACTTATTTAAACCAATTCTCTATACGATTTATTATTTTAACACGTTAAACAAAGTCTGTTAGATTGAGTCTCAAAATTTTAGAACTGTTACATATATACAATTACCTTTGACTACTCTCGACGATTCATGAAAAATTATATGTATGTATATATATGTACAAGTAAAAACGACTTTTCTACAGTAAAAATTACTTTGCTACAGTAAAACACTATTTGCTACAGTGGAACCGTATTTTGCTACAGTGCTACAGTAAAACACTATTTGCTACAGTAAAACACTATTTGTTACAGTAAAACACTATTTGCTACAGTAAACACTATTGCTACAGTAAAACACTATTTGATGTCGACGAACTAGCAAACAAAAACAGAAAAGGCGGCCATGCGATCGCATGGCAAAAACACTGAAAACTCATGCGATCGCATGAGCTACAGTAAATGGAAAAGTATTATAAATACACCAGTTTGCTCGACGATTTTTTTTCAACTCTTTCTTATTCTTCTTCAATTTAAATTTAAATTTATAATTATAATTATAATTTTAATTTTAAGTTTAATAATAATAAAGTATATTCGAGTGTGTTTTAATTCGGGTTTCAAACCGCTTTAAGCTAAGGAAATATTGGGTATTGTCCGGGGTATTGTTCTTGAATCCAAGGCCAACCATACAGTCATCTACCATCATTACGTCTACGCAATTTGCCTACAATATTGAGTCTCAATATTGAACTGTGAGTTTATAGTCTCCCTTTTTAAATACTTTAAATATTTTTGGGCTGAGAATATATGCAATTTATTTTAAACGCGATAAGACACAAGTACATACTAAATTCTACACTGAGTTAAACAGAAAATCCCTTAGCTTTGGTAACTAGTAGCTGCCAGTACATAGGATATGGACTGGTGGGCGCGAATAATTGTATATGGATCCATAGGGCTTGACATCCCCGTCCGAGCTAGAGCGCTAGCCTTTTAACGGACGTATGTTATTTGAGTTTAAGACACGTTGGTTTGCGTGTATTAAAACGAATGGGGTAATTATCACTATAGCGTTAAGTTTAGTTACCAGGGTGCTCTGTTACGTAGAATCTATTGATAAACTTTTGATGAAATCTTGTGGTCTATCTTTATATATGTTTATGACTCGAGCAATTAAACCTATAACTCACCAACATTCGTGTTGACTTTTTAGCATGTTTTATTCTCAGGTCCTTAGAATGCTTCCGCTGTGATGTGCTTGTTGCCTGCATGGAGTCTCTCATGCTTTGTACAAAGTTTATTGCATTCAAAATAAAACTGCGTTGTGTAATAAATAACTGGACTGTGATGTCAACCTGTAAATTAAAGACTTATGTATTTCGGGGTTTTGCTTATACCTAAGCCCTCGCCCACATGTTTATAACTTTCTATGTTTAGAAATTCACTTATTTTAATGAATGCAATATTTTATCAAAACGTATCATATAGAGGTCAAAACCTCACTGTGGAATCAATGATTAACGTGCCGCGTCAATAGCGATTTTGACGGGTTGTTTCAATACCCGGCCACCAAAAATGTTTCTTGAGATCCTTGTACATCTTTCCCGTTCCAGGATGTATTGAGTATCTGGTTTTATGAGCTTCTCTAAGTACCATTTCTCTCATATCTCCAAATTTTGGTACCCAAATCCTTTCAGCCCTATACCGGGTTCCGTCTTCCCGAATATTAAGATGCTTCTCCGATCCCTTGGGTATTTCATCCTTTAAATTTCCCTCTTTTAAAACTCCTTGCTGCGCCTCCTTTATTTGAGTAGTAAGGTTATTATGAATCATTATATTCATAGATTTTACTCGAATGGGTTCTCTGTCCTTCCTGCTCAAGGCATCGGCTACCACATTTGCCTTCCCCGGGTGGTAACGAATCTCAAAGTTGTAATCATTCAACAATTCAATCCACCTACGCTGCCTCATATTCAGTTGTTTCTGATTAAATATGTGTTGAAGACTTTTGTGGTCGGTATATATAATACTTTTGACCCCATATAAGTAGTGCCTCCAAGTCTTTAATGCAAAAACAACCGCGCCTAATTCCAAATCATGCGTCGTATAATTTTGTTCGTGAATCTTCAATTGTCTAGACGCATAAGCAATCACCTTCGTTCGTTGCATTAATACACAACCGAGACCTTGCTTTGATGCGTCACAATAAATCACAAAATCATCATTCCCTTCAGGCAATGACAATATAGGTGCCGTAGTTAGCTTTTTCTTCAATAACTGAAATGCTTTCTCTTGTTCATCATTCCATTCAAATTTCTTCCCTTTATGCGTTAATGCAGTCAAGGGTTTTGCTATTCTGGAAAAGTCTTGGATGAACCTTCTGTAGTAACCAGCTAGTCCTAAAAACTGGCGTATGTGTTTCGGAGTTTTCGGGGTTTCCCACTTTTCAACAGTTTCTATCTTTGCCGGATCCACCTTAATACCTTCTTTGTTCACTATGTGACCGAGGAATTGAACTTCTTCCAACCAAAATGCACACTTTGAAAACTTAGCGTACAATTCTTCCTTCCTCAATACTTCTAACACCTTTCTCAAATGTTCACCGTGTTCTTGGTCATTCTTTGAGTAAATAAGTATGTCATCAATGAAAACAATGACAAACTTGTCAAGGTATGGTCCACACACTCGGTTCATAAGGTCCATGAACACAGCTGGTGCATTAGTTAAACCAAACGGCATGACCATAAACTCGTAATGACCGTAACGTGTTCTGAAAGCAGTCTTTGGAATATCATCTTCTTTCACCCGCATTTGATGATACCCGGAACGTAAGTCAATCTTTGAATAAACAGACGAGCCTTGTAGTTGATCAAATAAGTCGTCGATTCTCGGTAGTGGGTAGCGGTTCTTGATGGTAAGTTTGTTCAACTCTCGGTAGTCGATACACAACCTGAATGTACCATCTTTCTTCTTGACAAACAAAACAGGAGCTCCCCACGGTGATGTGCTTGTTCGAATGAAACCACGCTCTAAAAGTTCTTGTAATTGGCTTTGCAGTTCTTTCATCTCGCTGGGTGCGAGTCTGTAAGGAGCACGAGCTATTGGTGCAGCTCCTGGTACAAGATCTATTTGAAATTCAACGGATCGATGTGGGGGTAATCCCGGTAATTCTTTCGGAAATACATCGGGAAATTCTTTTGCGACGGGAACATCATTGATGCTCTTTTCTTCAGTTTGTACTTTCTCGACGTGTGCTAGAACAGCATAGCAACCTTTTCTTATTAGTTTTTGTGCCTTCAAATTACTAATAAGATGTAGCTTCGTGTTGCCTTTTTCTCCGTACACCATTAAGGGTTTTCCTTTTTCTCGTATAATGCGAATTGCATTTTTGTAACAAACGATCTCTGCTTTCACTTCTTTTAACCAGTCCATACCGATTATCACATCAAAACTCCCTAACTCTACTGGTATCAAGTCAATCTTAAATGTTTCGCTAACCAGTTTAATTTCTCGATTCCGACATATATTATCTGCTGAAATTAATTTACCATTTGCTAATTCGAGTAAAAATTTACTATCCAAAGGCGTCAATGGACAACTTAATTTAGCACAAAAATCTCTACTCATATAGCTTCTATCCGCACCCGAATCAAATAAAACGTAAGCAGATTTATTGTCAATAAGAAACGTACCCGTAACAAGCTCCGGGTCTTCCTGTGCCTCTGTCGCATTAATATTGAAAACTCTTCCACGGCCTTGTCCATTCGTGTTCTCCTGGTTCGGGCAATTTCTAATAATGTGGCCCGGTTTTCCACATTTATAACAAACTACATTGGCATAACTTGCTCCGACACTACTTGCTCCACCATTACTCGTTCCGACACCATTTGTTCCTTTCGTTCTATTAACCCCTAGTCCGTAGACCTCACACTTCGCCGCGCTATGACCATTTCTTTTACACTTATTGCAAAATTTGGTGCAGAACCCCGAGTGATACTTTTCACACCTTTGGCATAGCTGCTTCTGATTGTTGTTGTTGTTGCGGTTATTATTGTTGTTGGGATGATTGTTGTAGTTGCTGTTGTTGTTGTTGTTGTTGTTGTTGTTGGGCCGTTTGTTGTAGTTGCAATTGATGTTGCGATTGTTGGGATAATTGTTGCGATTATTGTTGTAATTGCTGTTGTTGTTATATTGGTGATTCTTATCACCGTTTTCCTCCCACTTTCTTTTGACTTGCTTCACATTGGCCTCTTCAGCAGTCTGTTCTTTAATTCTTTCTTCAATCTGGTTCACTAGTTTGTGAGCCATTCTACATGCCTGTTGTATGGAGGCGGGCTCGTGTGAACTTATATCTTCTTGGATTCTTTCCGGTAATCCTTTCACAAACGCGTCGATCTTCTCTTCCTCATCTTCGAACGCTCCCGGACACAATAGGCACAATTCTGTGAATTGTCTTTCATACGTGGTAATATCAAATCCTTGGGTTCGTAACCCTCTAAGTTATGTCTTGAGCTTATTGACCTCGGTTCTGGGACGGTACTTCTCGTTCATCAAGTGCTTGAATGCTGACCACGGTAGTGCGTACGCATCGTCTTGTCCCACTTGCTCTAGATAGGTATTCCACCATGTTAACGCAGAACCTGTGAAGGTATGCGTAGCGTACTTCACTTTGTCCTCTTCAGTACACTTACTTATGGCAAACACCGATTCGACCTTCTCGGTCCACCGTTTCAATCCGACCTGTCCTTCGGTTCCATCAAATTCCAAAGGTTTGCAGGCAGTGAATTCTTTGTAGGTGCATCCTACACGATTTCCTGTACTGTTAGATCCAAGGTTATTGTTGGTATGTAGCGCAGCCTGTACTGCGGCTATGTTTGAAGCTAGAAAAGTACGGAATTCCTCTTCATTCATATTCACGGTGTGTCGAGTAGTCGGTGCCATTTCCTTCAAAATAGTCAAATGGAACAAGTTAATCATACAGAATATTAAGAGTAGTTAATAGTATTTCGTAGCATAATATGAACTCATTTATAAAAGCTTTTTCTTCATATTAGTGTTTTATAAGTTTAAATTCGGGTAGTACCTACCCGTTAAGTTCATACTTAGTAGCTAATATACAATTCAACTACTACAATTCTATATGAAAAACTGATTATAATAATATTTCGCGTTCAAACTTTTATACAATATTTTACAAACTTACAATACCGCTTATTTTACATAAAGCATGAAATATAGCACACAATAACTTTGATACAAGATAGTTGTGAAGATAATTCTAGCTAGTACACAAGTCGTTCAGCAAAGGCAATAAAGACACGTAATTCATACGTCCAGAAACAAGTCATGCATTCTGGTTTTACTAGGACTACTTCCCATCCTTGGTCTTGTGGAACATAACCGTTATGGCCGTTGATAAGACAGCGTGTTGTAACATCGTCAAAGGGACGAGGGTTACGTAATGTCCAACAGTCCAGTAACAATCTAAAAACCTCATTTCTTACCCCAATTATCGACTCCGTCACTTGTGGGAACGTTTTGTTTAATAGTTGTAGGCCGATGTTCTTGTTCTCACTTTGGTGAGAAGCGAACATTACTAATCCGTAAGCATAACATGCTTCTTTATGTTGCATGTTAGCCGCTTTTTCTAAATCACGAAGTCCAATATTCGGATATATTGAGTCAAAATAATTTCTTAACCCATTGCGTAAAATAGCATTTGGGTTCCCCGCAATATATGCGTCAAAGTAAACACATCGTAACTTATGGATTTCCCAATGTGATATCCCCCATCTTTCGAACGAAAGCCTTTTATAAACCAAGGCATTCTTGGAACGTTCTTCGAATGTCTTACAAACTGATCTCGCCTTAAATAGTTGTGCCGAAGAATTCTGACCGACTCTAGACAAGATTTCATCAATCATGTCTCCGGGTAGGTCTCTTAAAATATTGGGTTGTCTATCCATTTTGTGTTTTTATACTGTAAAATAGACAAGAGTTAGATTCATAAAAATAATACTTATTAATACAAGCAATTTTTACATATATCATAAAGCATAAGCACACTATATTACATATATTACACCACACGAATACAGCTATCTTATTCCGACTCGCTTGTTTCTTCTTCTTCGGTTTTGGTTCGTTTTGCCAAGTTTCTAGGGATATATGATGTTCCCCTAATACGAGCCGTCGTTATCCACATTGGTTTAGAAAAACCTGGTGGTTTAGAGGTTCCCGGGTCATTGTTACAACTTAAGGACTTCGGGGGTTGACGATACATATAAAGTTCATCGGGGTTGGAATTAGATTTCTCTATTTTTATGCCCTTTCCCTTATTATTTTCTTTTGCCTTTTTAAATTCAGTTGGGGTAATTTCTATAACATCATCGGAATTCTCGTCGGAATCCGATTCATCGGAGAATTGGTAATCCTCCCAATATTTTGCTTCCTTGGCGGAAACACCATTGACCATAATTAACCTTGGTCGGTTGGTTGAGGATTTTCTTTTACTTAACCGTTTTATTATTTCCCCCACCGGTTCTATTTCTTCATCCGGTTCCGATTCTTCTTCCGGTTCTGATTCTTCTTCTGGTTCCGACTCTTCTTCCGGTTCCTCTTCGGGAACTTGTGAATCAGTCCACGAATCATTCCAATTTACATTTGACTCTTCATTATTATTAGGTGAGTCAATGGGACTTGTTCTAGAGGTAGACATCTATCACATAATATCAAACGCGTTAAGAGATTAATATATCACATAATATTCACATGTTAAAAATATATAGTTTCCAACAAAATTTGTTAAGCAATCATTTTTCAAGTAGACACGGTCGAAGTCCAGACTCACTAATGCATCCTAACAAACTCGATAAGACACACTAATGCAAAATTCTGGTTCTCTAAGACCAACGCTCGGATACCAACTGAAATGTCCCGTTCTTATTGATTAAAAACGTTCCATATTAATTGATTTCGTTGCGAGGTTTTGACCTCTATATGAGACGTTTTTCAAAGACTGCATTCATTTTAAAACAAACCATAACCTTTATTTCATCAATAAAGGTTTAAAAAGCTTTACGTAGATTATCAAATAATGATAATCTAAAATATCCTATTTACACACGACCATTACATAATGGTTTACAATACAAATATGTTACAACAAAATAAGTTTCTTGAATGCAGTTTTTATACAATATCATACAAGCATGGACTCCAAATCTCGTCCTTATTTAAGTATGCGACAGCAGAAGCTCTTAATAATCACCTGAGAATAAACATGCTTAAAACGTCAACAAAAATATTAGTGAGTTATAGGTTTAACCTATATATATCAAATCATAATAATAGACCACAAGATTTCATATTTCAATACACACCCCATACATAGAGATAAAAATCATTCATATGGTGAACACCTGGTAACCGACATTAACAAGATGCATATATAAGAATATCCCCATCATTCCGGGACACCCTTCGGATATGATATAAATTTCGAAGTACTAAAGCATCCGGTACTTTGGATGGGGTTTGTTAGGCCCAATAGATCTATCTTTAGGATTCGCGTCAATTAGGGTGTCTGTTCCCTAATTCTTAGATTACCAGACTTAATAAAAAGGGGCATATTCAATTTCGATAATTCAACCATAGAATGTAGTTTCACGTACTTGTGTCTATTTTGTAAATCATTTATAAAACCTGCATGTATTCTCATCCCAAAAATATTAGATTTTAAAAGTGGGACTATAACTCACTTTCACAGATTTTTACTTTCTTCAGGAAGTAAGACTTGGCCACTGGTTGATTCACGAACCTATAACAATATATACATATATATCAAAGTATGTTCAAAATATATTTACAACACTTTTAATATATTTTGATGTTTTAAGTTTATTAAGTCAGCTGTCCTCGTTAGTAACCTACAACTAGTTGTCCACAGTTAGATGTACAGAAATAAATCGATAAATATTATCTTGAATCAATCCACGACCCAGTATATACGTATCTCAGTATTGATCACAACTCAAACTATATATATTTTGGAATCAACCTCAACCCTGTATAGCTAACTCCAACATTCACATATAGAGTGTCTATGGTTGTTCCGAAATATATATAGATGTGTCGACATGATAGGTCGAAACATTGTATACGTGTCTATGGTATCTCAAGATTACATAATATACAATACAAGTTGATTAAGTTATGGTTGGAATAGATTTGTTACAAATTTTCACGTAGCTAAAATGAGAAAAATTATCCAATCTTGTTTTACCCATAACTTCTTCATTTTAAATCCGTTTTGAGTGAATCAAATTGCTATGGTTTCATATTGAACTCTATTTTATGAATCTCAAAAGAAAAAGTATAGGTTTATAGTCAGAAAAATAAGTTACAAGTCGTTTTTGTAAAGGTAGTCATTTCAGTCGAAAGAACGACGTCTAGATGACCATTTTAGAAAACATACTTCCACTTTGAGTTTAACCATAATTTTTGGATATAGTTTCATGTTCATAATAAAAATCATTTTCTCAGAATAACAACTTTTAAATCAAAGTTTATCATAGTTTTTAATTAACTAACCCAAAACAGCCCGCGGTGTTACTACGACGGCGTAAATCCGGTTTTACGGTGTTTTTCGTGTCTCCAGGTTTTAAATCATTAAGTTAGCATATCATATAGATATAGAACATGTGTTTAGTTGATTTTAAAAGTCAAGTTAGAAGGATTAACTTTTGTTTGCGAACAAGTTTAGAATTAACTAAACTAGGTTCTAGTGATTACAAGTTTAAACCTTCGAATAAGATAGCTTTATATGTATGAATTGAATGATGTTATGAACATCATTACTACCTTAAGTTCCTTGGATAAACCTACTGGAAAAGTGAAAAATAGATCTAGCTTCAACGGATCCTTGGATGGCTCGAAGTTCTTGAAGCAGAATCATGACACGAAAACAAGTTCAAGTAAGATCATCACTTGAAATAAGATTGTTATAGTTATAGAAATTGAACCAAAGTTTGAATATGATTATTACCTTGTATTAGAATGATAACCTACTGTAAGAAACAAAGATTTCTTGAGGTTGGATGATCACCTTACAAGATTGGAAGTGAGCTAGCAAACTTGAAAGTATTCTTGATTTTATGTAACTAGAACTTGTAGAATATATGAAGAACACTTAGAACTTGAAGATAGAACTTGAGAGAGATCAATTAGATGAAGAAAATTGAAGAATGAAAGTGTTTGTAGGTGTTTTTAGTCGTTGGTGTATGGATTAGATATAAAGGATATGTAATTTTGTTTTCATGTAAATAAGTCATGAATGATTACTCATATTTTTGTAATTTTATGAGATATTTCATGCTAGTTGCCAAATGATGGTTCCCACATGTGTTAGGTGACTCACATGGGCTGCTAAGAGCTGATCATTGGAGTGTATATACCAATAGTACATACATCTAAAAGCTGTGTATTGTACGAGTACGAATACGGGTGCATACGAGTAGAATTGTTGATGAAACTGAACGAGGATGTAATTATAAGCATTTTTGTTAAGTAGAAGTATTTTGATAAGTGTATTGAAGTCTTTCAAAAGTGTATAAATACATATTAAAACACTACATGTATATACATTTTAACTGAGTCGTTAAGTCATCGTTAGTCGTTACATGTAAGTGTTGTTTTGAAACCTTTAGGTTAACGATCTTGTTAAATGTTGTTAACCCAATGTTTATAATATCAAATGAGATTTTAAATTATTATATTATCATGATATTATCATGTATGAATATCTCTTAATATGATATATATACATTAAATGTCTTTACAACGATAATCGTTACATATATGTCTCGTTTAAAAATCATTAAGTTAGTAGTCTTGTTTTTACATATGTAGTTCATTGTTAATATACTTAATGATATGTTTACTTATCATAGTATCATGTTAACTATATATATATATATCCATATATATGTCATCATATAGTTTTTACAAGTTTTAACGTTCGTGAATCACCGGTCAACTTGGGTGGTCAATTGTCTATATGAAACATATTTCAATTAATCAAGTCTTAACAAGTTTGATTGCTTAACATGTTGGAAACATTTAATCATGTAAATATCAATCTCAATTAATATATATAAACATGGAAAAGTTCGGGTCACTATAGTATGTCCGGTTGTAAAGGAAAGTGTTGAACAAGCAACTGTTAAGGCAATGTCCCGTGACATGCTTTTGATTATGGCCTATATCGTGTCGGATGCAATTACTATCCTTTGTAGGAGAAATAGTAAAGATCACCCTATAGTTTTTCGGTCTGGCACAAGGTCCTGTCTTCGACCATGCTATGCATCCACCGTTCTTACGGTTGACACCCGATATGGTTCAGGTGACCTAATGAATTCCAGGTGAATTCCTAGGATTTTACGTTCAATGGTAATGAACGCATTGAAAATAGGTTTTCAGAAAAACAAATCGGTTTTAATTTGATCAAAATATTTTCTCGTTCAAGCTCGAGTTTAGATATCATTGAATTCCATGAGTTTGTAATTCTCAATCTTTAAAGTCAATCTCAAGGATTGAGTAATATCAGGCTTAAAAGCTGATTTTTAATCTTTAAGGAGATTATCCTTTCTGGGGGTCTGATTCATTAGTCTTAACAAGCTAATTTGCACAGCGCCCTCCCCATTTTACAAGACAGATCCTCTCATGGTTAGGATAAGTCTGACCACTTGGCAACCCTGTTTGATGCTGAGGTCCGTGGATTTCCTGCTGATTTTAGAGATGACTTTTCTAGATTTTTCGTCAACCTACAGCAGATCTGGACGACAACTTCCTGACCTAAATCAAGAAGCGCGTGTCTTTTTCGGAAGACTTTACTTCCTTTTAATGATGGAATTGATTCATCGTGCAGATCTATCTTTCTTTCAAATATATTACAGTAAATTAGGTAAAACTGATTAAAATCGTCCAAAACAAAAGTACCTGTAATAATCTTGTACAAACATATGTGATATGTGTTTTAAATAACTTGGTAAATTCTTCCCACACTTAGCTTTTATTTATTTTTTTCTTTGCCTTTTTATTCTCCTCTATTCCATTTTAAATGAATTCTAAAATTTTGGGTTGTTTCTCCATTTATGTTCTCTCCGAGGTAACAATAATTTCGGTATTAACACCTAGTTTTATCGTTCATAAATATGCATAAACATGATCTTGAATTCATTTAGTTGAAATTTTTTCAAATTTTCACAAAATTTGGCAATTAAACTAAGTGTAAACCCGAGAGAATTTATAACCCTTCCTCACACTTGAGATCATTCAATGCCCTTATTTGCATGAAATCATATTATTTATAGATTCATGAGGGTGATTAGTGTAGAAAAGTGATTAAAAATACCGAGTTTGCAACATATTATTTTATATCACATTTGATATTTTGCGTCTTGTCGTCAAAATTAGTAGCTTTTGCTGAACTTAATGTCAGTCTTTGAAAGTGCGATGTTTTACCCTGTTTTGTACATAAGATAAACTACAAATATACATAATATATATATAAATATATATATATTTTTTTATATATAAAACCTTTATTTACTAAAATAATTTAAATGAATAATTTTTTAAAATTTTGTTTCCTTTTACTTTAGGTAGTTTCGGTATGTTTACCTAGTCCGTCCCTCAACAAAATTTAAAATTTGTCGTTTTTAAAGCGATTATTTTAAAAGCAAACATTTTGGGTTTTTTAATTTTTTTGGTATACTTTAGATCAATAATATTAAAAATAATGATAACAAAATTTGTCGCCCCGCCCTCGTGTAAAGCAATTTCAGTTCCATGACCTAGTCATCAACTTACGATGAATTTTAGAAATCATTTTTTTAACTTAATGAAATAAAGTAAATTTTGTTTTTTTAAAATCACACAAAAATTAAATTTAAAAATGCATATTAATTTAATATAAAACCTACAAAACAAAAATTCAGAATGGGGGGGGGGGGGAGAAAACTAGTTCTTTAGTGTCTGCTAGTGGAAAAAGACCAATCGGATTCCACTCTCGGAACTACACGAGAATAGAACAACTAACTCTAGACAATGTTTTCTTTTTAGAACATTTGAATCTCCCCACACTTAGGTAGCTGTGGTGTCGAAATTGTGATTAACTTCATTGTCAATTTCTTTTAGACCATAATCAACTTGCATATCTGTGACTTTTGCTTTAAGCCATTGGTCGGATTCTTGTGTAATATCCACAAATTCAACTAGTTTCGCCTTTTCTTTAGGCGATAGATTGGATACTAACCGGTTACATAACTTAAAGTTCCCCTTGGTTCTAGCATCGCGAATCCGTTTAATAAGTTTCTTCATTGAACTGTTAATAACGGAGTCATTTAATTTTGTATCAACAACGGGGTTCTTTGTTATCAGGTCATCATTAGGTGTTACTTCATTTTCCCCACACTTAGATGTTTTATTATTGTTAAGCACTACCGTTGGAGTTGGTAAAACAATATGGTTCTTACCAATCGTTTTTGTTGGTTCAACGGTTTTGGTTGGTGGAGATTTAGACTTTCGACTTACAAAGGTGATCGATTTTTCATCATTACTAAGTGTCATTCTACCCTCTCTTACATCAAATAACGCCCTGGTGGATGCTAAGAATGGTCGACCTAAAATTTATTGGAATGTTTGAGTCCTCTTCTATGTCAATGACAATAAATTCGACTAGAAAGGTTAAATTACCTACTTGAACGGGTAGGTTGTCAGCAATTCCAACTGGGTGCCTAATGGTTTGATCAAAGAGTCGAACACTCATTTCCGTTGGACTTAACTCACCTACTCCTAATCTCTTATATAATGAAAGAGGCATAACACTTATACTCGCACCTAAATCTGCTAGTGCATCATGTAAGTAGACAAGGAATAATAAATTCACCCAGATCACCCAACCTTGGTGGAGGTTTTGGTGGAACTGTCTTCACCGGATTCATTTTTACGGTTTTTGTTTCTTGCACTTTCTTATTCTTCTTCTTCTTTCCAGAGGTATCACAAACTTTATTACCTATTACTTTCTCATACTCAACTCATTTTCTTGGAAACGGGATGGGTGGTCTGTATGGTGCCACCACTGGCTTTACATACTCGGGTGGTGGTGGTGTTGTAACTTCTTCATTGTTACTTACATCTAAAACCTTCCCATCTTCTGATGTATGTTTTTCAGAATTTGTTGACACCATATTAACATTCTCATTCCGAGGATTTACTTCAGTATTACTCGGTAGCTTTCCTTGTTCCCTCTCACTCATCATGCTAGCAAGAGTACCTACGTGTTTTTCTAGATTCAAAATGGAAGCTTGTTGAGTTCTTAGTGACTGATCAAACCTCTCATTTGTTTGGGTTTGAGATGTAATAAATTGTGTTTGAGATTCCATTAGCTTTGCCATCATTTCTTCTAGATTTGACTTTTTCTCTTCGGTTTGTAGTGGTGGTTTATACAAGATAGGTTTTTGTTGATTGAAAGTGTTGTTTTGAGTTGGTTGGTTATTCGGACCTTGTTGGTTATACAAGTTATTGTTTGGCCCATTTGGATTGTAAAGAATGTTTTGATTTCGATTGAAGTTTGGCCTTGGCGGTTGATAATTATTTCCCGGCCTTTGGTTCATGTAGGAAACATTCTCTCGTTGTTCCATGGTTTGCTCAATGTAACAATCTTTCGTTAAGTGTGGTCCACCGCATTTCTCACAACTGATTCGTATTGCGTGAATATCTTTATTCATCTTTTCCATTCGTCTCTCGAAAGCATCTATTTTTGCGGAAACGGAATCAAAGTCATGGCTAGAATCGGCTCTAGCCACTTTAGATGAACGAAAGATATCTTTTTCCTGGTGCCACTCATGTGAGTGAGAGGCTGTGTTATCAATAATTTTGTGAGCTTCGGTTACGGTTTTCTTCATAATGGAACCACCAGCTATTATGTCGATGTCTTTTCGTGTAGCAACGTCGCATCCTTGGTAGAATATTTGTACTATTTGATAAGTATCTAAACCGTGTGGAGGACATCCTCTCAATAACTTTCCAAATCTTGTCCACGCCTCATATAGAGTTTCATTTGGCTTTTGCGTGAACGTAACAATTTCTCCTTGAAGTCTCACGGCTTTAGATGCCGGAAAGAATTGTTTAAGAAATTTTTCAACTAAGACATCCCATGTATCAATTGCCCCTTCAGGTAACGATTCTAACCAATCTTTGGCTTCTCCCTTTAAAGTCCAGGGAAATAACATGAGATAGATCTGTTCATCCCCAACTTCTCTGATTTTGAATAGAGTACAAATCCTATTAAAGGTTCGAAGATGTTCGTTTGGATCTTCTTTTAGCGTACCACTATATTGGCATTGATTAGTTACCATGTGTAGGATTTGTCATTTGATTTCATAATCTGGCGCATTAACATCTGGCTTAATAATGGCGTGACCTTGGCCCATGCGTGTGGCTCTCATTCGGTCTTCCATACTTAGAGGTTCCGTTACTTTCATAATTGAAATTGTTGAATACGAATCACTAGAGGATTCTGATTTAACAGTTTGTGGTTCAGGAGGAATGATTAGTGGTTCTGGATCTTGGAATTGTCCTTGAATATCCTCCGGGTTTTCAATTGTGAGGTCGGGTTCAAAAAATGGATTATCGGAAATTTGAATTGGAGTACTTGGTCGACTAGATGAAGATTCTAAAGAAAAATCAACGGCGACAATATTGGCTAGATGTCTTGATCGAGTTACAGGTGGTGAACGTATGAAAGGTGGTGAACGTTTTGCTCGGTGCATTCACTGAATATCCTATTAGTTATAAAAGATAAAAATTATATAAGCTATCAAATTAATAGACTTTTCTGATTTTGCCCACGTTTCGAATAGCCAATAGATGCAGCAGGTAGCCAGGACCCTTTAAATCGGAAGCTCACAACTCGCCACTAACAAATCCAACTATTACTACGAAACAGAAAATTTTGGATGTCTATCAATTTAACCGCTTAAAATAATTTTTTCGTTTTGAAATTTTAGAGAAGAAATAGAAAATTCTATGTCCTAAAAACTAGAGCGTCGAGAAATAAGAAAGAAAAAGAACGCATCGAAAAACGTCAAAAAATAAAAGGTCGAAAAATAAAAATAAGAAAGAAAAACGTCGAAACTTAAAAGTCTAAAAACTAAATCTAAAAAGTTGCGTCTAAAGGTATTAAAGCTTAAAAGGAATTCTATATCCAAAACGGCAATAACTTAAAAAGTACTAAAATCTTAAAACGGCGTCGCAAAATTCTAAAGCACATAAATCTTAGTCTAAAGAAAAAGCACTTAAGGGATTTTACGGCAAAGCCTAAAAATCTAGAAATAAATATAAACTACGGCAAAATACTAGATTAAAACTAATTACGAACGATAAATTATAAATTACGAATTAAGCTATAAAAATACGAAATATAGAAATAAAACTTAAAGTTATAAAAATAGAAATTTTATAAAAATATTATTTTTATATTATTATTTTATAAAAGTATTAAATTTTAAAGTAATAAAACTAAATAAAACTTAATATTACAAATTAAATAATAAAACTAAAACTAATAGTAAAAACTAATTAATTAATTAAAACCTAATTAGGGTTTAATAATAATAATAATTAATAATAAAACCCTACTGTAATTATGATTTAAGGATATAGACGTGTCAGATCTATCCATGCGGTCGCATGGATTTTAGCCTACGGGTTCATGCGGTCGCATGGCCCAGATGTGCAGATCACAAATTGGGCTGCTACAGTTTGCAATCCCGATTCTTTTTACTTATATATATATATATATATATATATATATATATATATATATATATATATATATATATATATAACTTATATAAAATATTTATATAAATAAAAGCTTATATTTTAAAAACTACCTATTAGTTTTTGTAACTAAAAAAAAAAATACAAACTTTTTACTTTTAAAAACGTAAAAATATATAGTAATATATATATATATATATATATATATATATATATATATATATATATATATATATATATATATATATATATATATATATATATATATTTCTTTTTCATGTTTTTATATTTTTGATATTTAAAACGTATTTTTACAAAAGTAAATTAAGACTTAATAAAAATCTTTTTTTTATCTAGCATTTCGCTTTCGGGTCCCCGGCAGCGGTGCCAAAAACTTGATGTTATGCGAGGTGTAGTATGAAATAGTATTATTTTTAATATGGAATACGGCGTAATATGATACAATTTTACACAAGTTATTTATTTATTTATAGAGTGGATATACCTAAACCTTGCTACAACACTATAGGCAGTATACCTAATCGTAAAGTAGTGTAGTTTTTAGTAAGTCCGGTTCGTTCCACAGGGAGAAGGCTTATTGCGTACACTATATTTTTAAACAATTATATATATATATATATATATATATACATATATATATATTAGTAATATAGTAGTATTATTATTATTATAAAAGGGAGTTTTACCGTTTAATGACCGGTTTGTCGATTTTATATTTTAAGCGTAAAGATAAATGACGATAATATAAATGGCAGAATTTAAATTGTGATAAAGTAAATTGCATTAATTAAAATGACAGTAAATAAAGGTACGATGAAATATGAAATAAAAGTATTATGCTTATTTAAACTTCCATAATCATGATGTTTGACGTTTTGATTTTAATTAATTGTTACCCGGGTTAATTGTCCTTTGTCCTGGTTTATTTGATACCCATATGATTTTTGTCCATAATAGTCCATCGGTCATAATTATAAAATTCTCGTCAAATTAACCTTATTGCCGAAGTCAAATATTCCAACTAATTAGGGATTCGAACTGTAACAAGGTTTTAATACTTTGTTAATAATTACACCAGGTTATCGACTGCGTGTAATCCAAGGTTTTAATACTTTGTTAACAATTACACCAATTATCCTTTTATGTAATCCACCCCTGTTTTAATGAGATATGAATATTAATTTACCCACTTGATCAGAATGAATAATCAATTACCCAACCCGAATAATTAATTAAATGATCGTAAAAGATGTCGTATAAACGTCCCTAAATAGAACATACATAATCATTTTAATAATTATTAGATTAACTAATTTAAATATAGGTTCGACAGATTCTAATGAGTTGTCATTCGATTAGACAATACCCCCTATCTATTAATAGTCAATAGTCCAATGTCCACAAGTGTCGGTCTTTTGTCCAAACCTTAATTATGGTACAAAATCCAATAACCCCGTCTTAATATTTAGTCTAACATCATGATTACTTTGGCTCAAATAAGCATAATAATAACTTAGTTACGAGACATTAATTTAAAAAGGAAGAACATAGCTTACAGTGGTGATTAATCGCGTAGCGTTACACGGATAGAGTTCCGACTTACAAAACCTTAAAACATTTCTTACAATAACCCAATTATTATTAAACTTAAATTAAAATTTAAATTATAAATATATATATATATATATATATATATATATATATATATATATATATATTTAACTTATATAAAATATTTATATAAATAAAAACTTATATTTTAAAAACTACCTATTAGTTTTTGTAACTAAACAAAAAATACAAACTTTTTAATTTTAAAAACGTAAAAATATATAGTAATATATATATATATATATATATATATATTTATTTTTCTTTTTCTTGTTTTTATATTTTTGATATTTAAAACGTATTTTTACAAAAGTAAATTAAGACTTAATAAAAATCTTTTTTTTTATCTAGCGTTTCTCTTTCGGGTCCCCGGCGGCGGTGCCAAAAACTTGATGTTATGCGAGGTGTAGTATGAAATAGTATTATTTTTAATATGGAATACGACGTAATATGATACAATTTTACACAAGTTATTTATTTATTTATAGAGTGGCTATACCTAAACCGTGCTACAACACTATAGGCAGTGTACCTAATCGTATAGTAGTGTAGTTTTTAGTAAGTCCGGTTCGTTCCACAGGGAGAAGGCTTATTGCGTACACTATATTTTTAAACAATTATATATATATATATATACATATATATATATATATACATATATATATATTAGTAATATAGTAGTATTATTATTATTATAAAAGGGAGTTTTACCGTTTAATGACCGGTTTGTCAATTTTATATTTTAAGCGTAAAGATAAATGACGATAATATAAATGGCAGAATTTAAATTGTGATAAAGTAAATTGCATTAATTAAAATGACAGTAAATAAAGGTACGATGAAATATGAAATAAAAGTATTATGCTTATTTAAACTTCCATAATCATGATGTTTGACGTTTTGATTTTAATTAATTGTTACCCGGGTTAATTGTCCTTTGTCCTGGTTTATTTGATACCCATATGATTTTTGTCCATAATAGTCCATCGGTCATAATTATAAAATTCTCGTCAAATTAACCTTATTGTCGAAGTCAAATATTCCAACTAATTAGGGATTCGAACTGTAACAAGGTTTTAATACTTTGTTAATAATTACACCAGGTTATCGACTGCGTGTAATCCAAGGTTTTAATACTTTGTTAACAATTACACCAATTATCCTTTTATGTAATCCACCCCTGTTTTAATGAGATATGAATATTAATTTACCCACTTGATCAGAATGAATAATCAATTACCCAACCCGAATAATTAATTAAATGATCGTAAAAGATGTCGTATAAACGTCCCTAAATAGAACATACATAATCATTTTAATAAGTATTAGATTAACTAATTTAAATATAGGTTCGACAGATTCTAATGAGTTGTCATTCGATTAGACAATACCCCCTATCTATTAATAGTCAATAGTCCAATGTCCACAAGTGTCGGTCTTTTGTCCAAACCTTAATTATGGTACAAAATCCAATAACCCCGTCTTAATATTTAGTCTAACATCATGATTACTTTGGCTCAAATAAGCATAATAATAACTTAGTTACGAGACATTAATTAAAAAAGGAAGAACATAGCTTACAGTGGTGATTAATCGCGTAGCGTTACACGGATAGAGTTCCGACTTACAAAACCTTAAAACATTTCTTACAATAACCCAATTATTATTAAACTTAAATTAAAATTAAAATTATAAAAATATATATATATATATATATATATATATATATATATATATATATATATATATATATATATATATATATATATATATATATATATATATATATATATATATATATATATTTCTTACAGAGAAAGGAAGAGAAAAAAATGTGTATATTTCATGCAGAATTCGTCGCCTTTTATAGCACTTGGCCAGATTCTGATGCCCATGTGATCGCATGAATTTTGTGCCTTCTGGCCATGCGATCGCATGGCCCTCTGATCCAGCTCACATAACTTTGTTTTCTAGTTTGCCGACGGTTTTTAATATATAATATAATATATATATATAATTTTAAGAATTATTTATATATTATATTATATTTATGTGCATAGTCAACTTGTAATTTTAGCTCCGTTACGTCGCGCGTTGATAGTTGGTTCATGTCCCGGTTCCGGATTTTCGAACGTCCTTGCGTACTATTTAATATCTTGTACTTTGCGTTTTGCGGCTTTTACTCTTATCATTTTTGGACGTTTCTCATCAATAAATTGAACCACTTGAATTATATCTTGTACATTTGAGCTTTTTGGTCATTTGCGTCTTCAAATCGTTGTTTTCTTCTTTTGTCTTAGCACTTATTTATTTAAACGAATATTACATAAAAATAGAACAATTACAACTAAAAGCTTTACATATTGGAAGGATATTGTGCCTAGATATATGTTCATTTGGAGCACTATCAGGTACACTGCCCGTTAGTATGTAGCAATCTTTAATCGGTATTGTTCCATACTATTTCATACAACAATTCATATACCACGTTTTGCACATCAGGGCGTTTGCTGGGCCGTTTGGCAGGCTGTACCCCATACTGGCAGGCCGTATGGCAGGCCGTATGGCAGCCCGTATGGCAGGCCGTTTCTGGTGCTGGTCAGGCTTTGATTCACTGGATCGTAACTTGATTTCTTGTCTTTCACCGTTTTCGCTCTAGAATCTTCGTTTTAGCTCCATTTCTCTTGATTCTTTTTGCATCGTCTTCGTAATTACTTTATCTACAAATTCAACTGAAAAAGCGATTATTTTGCCGACAAAGTTTTGAACTTCATGCTTTTGGGACTCAATATCGGGGGTAAAAACATGACTTTTTAGCCGATATCAATGTGCTATGCATGTGAGGGTATTTTCGTCAAAAAAGACTTCAGCTTCATTCCTTCGATCTTCATATTCACAAATCCCAAAATCAAACTTACCAAACCCTAAAACAAAGCTTAACTAAATCAAATTCAAATCTATATCAACATTCCTAACCAAATTAAAATCCAAATCTAAAACAAACTTCCAGTAACCTTTGAATCAAACTTTTATTTGAGCCAAGTTCATCCTAATACAAATGATATGACAAACAACAAGTTGTTCTATATCTAAATTCTGATATTATTAAAAACCTTGTAACACGGCTGAGGCTAACAAATCTATGCTTATAACAAAAATAATCTTCCATTCAAATAATCATCTATGCTAAAAACCTCAACTCATCAAACCTTAGTTTTCCCGACAATTAGTTAATCACATCAAATTTAAGTAAAAATATGACGAACAGTACATGAACAAATTTTGCTAAAAATGATATTTGGTGCGATTTAATCCAGATTTAAAACATGAAAATTGTTCTATATCTAAATACTTAACTTCGTGATCAGATATTTAATCCAAAACAGCCTGAGTCTAATTTGACTGATAAAACTCAGTTTTTGCTTTTTAATTTAAAACTTGACTCACGAATTAACGATCAAACGAAGGAATTACGACCTGAAAGTTTGCAGAAACGTTCAAGAAATCATTTCTAACACTTATGTAATTTGACTTCTTGATAGATGTTTCTGGATTGTTATGTGGACCTACGTTGTTCGTCTTTTTGGTTAACGAAGAACACGATTTGGATCTAGGTGATTTAGAATCTGTTAATTGATTATGATAATTAAAGAGACTTCGTTTGATGTTTAGCAACTTAGATCAGGTCTCAGTTTGCTTTTTAATTATCTAAATGATGAATGCGTATAAGACATAGACATGGCACTTGTTTTGTAGAAGGCAAAATAAGTCAAAATCAGGTCCAGGGTAATTTCTGTAAATATTAGAAGATTGGAGGTAGAATGTGTAATTTATTTTCTTTCTGTTTGTGTTTCTGTTAGTGGCAGTTAACCCGTTCAAGGGGTTATTTAAATTAGGTTTTTGGTACTTGTGATAGTTAGTTGAAATGTATGAGAAAGTGTTTAATCTTCTCTTCAATTCGTGTTTAACCTAATTCATCAATTCAATCCAATTAACATGGTATCAGAGCGAATTTGGTGATTTAGGTCAGATTCCGTAGTAATTCGAATCAATTGATTCAGTGAATTGTTGAATCTATTGTTGAATCTATTGATTCCTTTTCTGTTCGTTAATCGATCATCGCTTCCGCATTCATCTTCGTGTTTCAATTTCTGATCTGTCACAATGAATCAAATCGATTTTCAAAATCCGTTGTTCATCCATCGATCCAAAGGTCTTGGATCACTAGCTATTCAAGAAAAGTTAACCGGTGCTCAAATATATTGTTCATGGAGACGATCGATTGAAATTGCTCTGTCTACAAAGAGGAAGACTGGATTCATCACAGGTACTGTTGTCAGACCAGTTGATGATGAAGCTAGGGCTGAGCAATGGGACACGTGTAACAATATGGTAATTTCTTGGGTCATGTCTTCTGTTTCAGATCAAATAGCTAAATTTGTGATATTTATTGGCACTTCTGTTGAAATTTGGAAACAACTTGAAAAGCATTTTACATTAAGTAATGGATCTAGGAAGTATAACTTCATAAAGAAACTTATTCTTTAGATCAACAAGGCATGTTAATCACTGATTACTACACCAAATTCAAGTGTATTTGGAAAGAACTTGATTCTATGAATTAGTTGCCTAGAATTGTTAATCTTACTCCTGAGATTGTTGCTTTTATGGCTGCTTATGATCAACAAAAGGAAGAACAACATCTATTCCAATTTCTCAATGGTTTAGATGAGAATTATAGTACTTTAAGGAGTCAATTGTTGTTAATGAATCCTTTACCCAGTGTTGAAATTGCTTGTTCGATGCTTCAGCAAGAAGAATCTCAAAGAGAAATGTTTACAAATTTGGAAACCACTGCACTCTACAGCAAAACTCAAAAATTAGGGCAAACTAGGCAAATTGGGAATTTTGGTCAAAACAATCAAGTTGGTCAATTTAATCAACCTAATCATCCTGATAAGTGTGCAACTTGTGGTCATAAGTGGCATTCACCTGATAAATGTTGGGAAATAGTTGGTTATCCCGTGTGGCATTACAAATATAAAAGTGAAAGGCTCAAACAGTCAAAGATGCTCAAATCTGTCAACAAACATACTACAACTCATGTTAAGGGTAATAATGTGATTTTCACATCCGAGCAGTTTGAACAATTGCTTAAGAGCTTACCTCAAATGACTCATAATGATGCTCAAACTAATGAGGATTCTGATGGAGAAATTGAGCACCATTTTGCTGCAGGTATCTTATCTAATCTATCTACAATTAATGATTAGATTTTGGATACTGGTGCCACTGACCATATGACACCTTTGACTACTAATCTACTTGACTCCAAGTCATTGTTTTGGAAACCACATATTAGGTTGCCTAATGGTAATTCTTCTTTGATATCACATATTGGGAAAGTCAAGTTAAAAAATGGAATAGAACTAAAGGATGTTCTTGTTGTTCCTGACTTTAGATTTAGTCTTTTATCTGTCTCAAAATTGACAAAGGATAAACCCTGTGTTGTCATTTTCTATTCACAATTTTATGTGATTCAGGACTTGACAACAAAGAAGGTTTTGGGGCTGGGTGAAAGAAAGGAGGATCTTTACTACTTGGTCAATGTTCCTCAAGCTCAAGTGGAACAAAGATTGGCAAAGTTTATTGCTGCTTTTGTAGATACTGCAAGTTTATTTTTAGTAATAAAAGGGACTAGTGCTACTGCTAAGTCTGTTGTATCTATATACAGTTTATGGCATCATAGATTAGGTCATGCACCTAAATCTAAACTTCAACACATTCCTTGTATTTCTAAAACTATGGTTAAAACCAATGATGATGTATGCTTGATTTGCCCCATGGCAAAATTTGTTAAGTTGCCTTATCAAAATAGTACATCTCATTGTGATCAAATTTTTGGTTTAGTTCATCTTGACATATGGAGGCCATATAAAGTTGTTACAGAGGGTAAATATATATACTTTCTTACCATAATTGATGACTGCAGCAGAACTACTTGGATATATTTTCTGGTCAACAAAAGTGATTGTTTTGAGGTGTTTAAATATTTTCTGAAATGGGTAAACACCCAATTCAATAGACAGGTCAAGATGGTTAGATCAGATAATGCTCTTGAATTTGTGCAGGGCAAATTGGGTAGTTATTTGTCTAAAAAGGGTATTCACAACAAAATGGTAGAGTTGAAAGGAAATATAGGCATATCTTAGATACTGCAAGGGCCTTAAGATTACATGCCAATCTTCCATTGAAATTTTGGGGTGACTGTGTTGCTACTGCAACTTATCTTATAAATAGGTTTCCTATACCTATTCTAAAAAACAAAACTCCATATGAAATTCTATTGAAGAAGCAACCTAATTATGATCATCTAAAGGTTTTTGGTTGTTTAGCTGTGGCAAGTAATCCTTCAAGGGTTTCTAATAAGTTCAAAGAAAGGGGTGTCCATGTGTATTTTTGGGATATCCTGCTAATAAAAAAGGTTACAAATTGTATAATTTGTTAACCAAAAGTTCTTTTATATCAAGAGATGTTATCTTTTATGAGCACATCTTCCCATTTCATTCTGCAAGTTATCCTAAGATTCCTATATTTTCTGAAGAAAGTCAAAGTCTTGTTAAAAATCACAACTCTACAGCACCTTATGTCTATGATGATCTTGAAACAAATGAGCAAAATGTGCAACCTGAAGAACTGATTCATACTACTGCATCTGAACCTGCTCAAGCTATTACATCATCTAATGTACCACTTAGAAGGTCTGGAAGAACTGTGAATCCACCTATCTGGCACAAAGACTATGTAGTTCCACATGTACCTGTGGCAAATCAAGTCTCTACACCAAGTATTGCCTCTAGTTTTCAATCCTATATGACTGCTCTTATGGCTAGTTCAGATCCTGTTTTCTTTCATGAGGCTATCAATGATCCAGAATGGTGTCTTGCAGTGGATGCAGAGTTAGCTGCATTAGAAGCAAATGGTACTTGGGAAATAACAACTTTACCTCAAGATAAAAAGGCTATAAGTTGTCATTGGATCTTTAAAACAAAGCTAAAGGCTGATGGTTCTGTAGATAGAAAGAAAGCCAGATTGGTGGTTGATGGTAATTGTCAAAAACAAGGTATAGACTATGATCAAACTTGTGCTCCTGTGGCAAAAATGGTAACTGTCAGATCTTTATTAGCAGTTGCTACCATGTATGATTGGAGTTTATGTCAGATGGATGTTTCTAATGCATTTCTTCATGGTGATCTATTGGAAGAAGTGTACATGAAATTTCCTTTGGGTTATGTTGGTCAAGGTAAATCAATACAAAATGTCAAAAATACTGCAAATGAGAAAGTATGCAAACTGAAGAAATCTCTTTATGGCTTAAAACAAGCACCAAGACAATGGTTTGCTAAATTTTCAAGTGCTCTACTTTCTTTTGGTTTTGAACAATCAAAGGCAGATTATTCTTTATTCACAAAGAAAGACTCAGATTAATTTACTGCTGTACTTGTGTATGTAGATGATCTTTTAATCACTGGTAACAGTCCTGTTCATATTGAGAAATTAAAAAGTCAACTAAAGTCAACTTTTCACATGAAGAACTTGGGTAGCTTGAGCTATTTTTTGGGATTGGAGGTCACAAAATCCAGTCAGGGTATCTTTATCTCACAGAGAAAATACACACTAGATTTACTTCAAGAGGCCAAGGTACATAATCTCAAACCCTATAAACTTCCTATGGATCAAAATGTGAAATTAAGTGCAGACATTGGTACTCCATTACGAGATCCTGAAGTTTATAGAAGATATATTGGGAAATTGATCTATTTGACCATTACTAGGCCTGACATTTGTTATAGTGTTCAGTTATTGAGCCAATTTATGCAGAATCCCACCTCGTACATCTACAAGTTGTTAAACATTTGTTAAGATATCTTCTTCTTGCTCCAGAACAAGGCATATTATTGGCTAAAAATTCTGCAGTTGAGCTCAAAGCTTATTGTGACTCTGATTGGGCAAGTTGTCCCATGACAAGAAGATCTACCACTGGTTATTGTGTGTTACTAGGTGATTCTCCTATTTCATGGAAATCAAAGAAACAAGGTGTGGTCTCACGCTCATCTGCAGAGGCTGAATACAGGTCAATGGCAATGACCTGCTGTGAAGTGACATGGCTTGTTTCTCTTTTAAAAGATTTGGGCCTCAAAAATTTAGGACCTGTAGAGTTGTTCTGTGATAATAAAGCAGCCTTATATATTGATGCAAACCCTGTTTTTCATGCTCGAACAAAACACATTGAGGTTGATTGTCATTATATTCGAGATCAAATTAAACGAGGTGATTTCAACACTCAATATGTGAATACTAAACAACAACTTGCAGATGTCTTTACTAAGGTTGTCTCAGTGGATCATCATAACAATCTTTTGCGCAAATCAGGAGTTTCCAATCCTTCCAACGTCCAACTTGAGGGTTAGTGTAGAAGGCAAAATAAGTCAAAATCAAGTCCAGGTAATTTCTGTAAATATTAGAAGATCGGGGGTAGAATGTGTAATTTATTTTCTTTCTGTTTGTGTTTCTGTTAGTGGCAGTTAACCCGTTCAAGGGGTTATTTAAATTAGGTTTTTGGTACTTGTGATAGTTAGTTGAAATGTATGAGAAAGTGTTTAATCTTCTCTTCAATTCGTGTTTAACCTAATTCATCAATTCAATCCAATTAACATGTTTTCTATCTGGGTTTGTGTATAAGAATATGAATATGAACCGAATGTTTTATTATGAATATGTGATAATGTTTCTTTTTATCTATGATGAATCGAGTCGAATGTTCAGATGAAAAAACATAGACATAGACATAGCACTTGTTTTCTATTTGGGTTTGAAATGTCGAAAATGTGAGTTTGTTTATATGTTTTCAGATTTGAGAATAAAAGGTCGAAAATACCCTCACATGTCTTGCACATGATAGAGTTAACGTTGAAAAACTAACGGAATATAGACGGAGGGACGAGGAGTGTAGTAAAGTAATACATTGGGGATGAGGAATGCAAAAAAAGAAATTGGAAAAAGGACGAGGAGTGTATTTTGAGGTAAACCACATGGACGAGGAGATAATTATGTCTATTTTATTACATTTTGAACTTTCATAACCTTTGTGTACATATAAAATAAGTGATAAGTCGCTACGAAAGTTGACTTTGTAGATCGATTGAAATTCAACTTCTGAATTCTTATCTATCATATATCAATTATTATCTATCATATATCGTATCGTATAAGAAATTAAACAAAAAAATTCTATTTTTCATCATAGATGTGAGTATGTCTATAAACGGTAAATCTAACTATTACGAGTATAAAAATATTATTATCATATCTAGAAAAAAAAAAGTCAAACGACAACATAAGAATTCATGTTAATGTATGTTAATGGCATTAGACCATCTTTAACCCTAAATGAGTAGGGTTGGGGTGTTTGATGGACGTGCTAGTAAACTGGTAAATAATGGGGTGGAGTGTTGAGTGGCGTGTTGGGTGATGTGTTAAAATATGATTGGAAGTTTGGTGAAATAGGGGATAATAGTTTCAACCAATCAGAAATTAGCACACAAATTTAGTTTCATTTGCTGCAAGCACACACGCCTCACTTGAAGGTTTCCAACACGCCGCATTAGCTGCATGTTGGAGGCGTGCTCGGTGCACCATGGTCCAACACGCTAAAGTTAGCGATGGTCTTAAAGTATTGTAAACTTCAACAACTATCACTTTGAAATCAATATATAACACATTAACAAATTAGCTTTTTCATTGATGGTATAAAAATCTAAAAGTTGTTTACATAATATTTCTTAATTAGTTATGCCCATAGAACACGTATAAAATATCTCTTTTCTTGGATAGTTTAAAGAGGAGGAAAACTTTATCCCTTTAGTTAATTAGTTATGCAAATTCAAGCCTTTGTTAATGGTATCAGATTTGTGGATAAATACATATACATATAATAATTTGAATGTAAATGAAAGAAAAAAAAAAACTTAATTGCTTTAACGTTGACTAAACCGCAACAAAAAATAAAGAGTTAAAGCCAAAAGTAGGCTACAAACTTACACAAATGTACCGATGTCGCCCACAAACTCATTTCCGTCCTACTGTCGCCTACAAACTTATAAAAAATGTGCTAATATAAACAAAATACTTTTTTTAACCGTCAACCAAAATGGTTGATATGTGGCTTCTAAGTAGTCATGACACGTCGGTGATACATCGAAACAGAACTGAAAGTATATGTGCGACATCGGAACAGAACTGAAAGTATATGGGCGATATCGGAACACAACTGAAAGTATATGGGCGACATCGGGACATATAAAATGAATAAAAAAAAGTTAAATAATTAACTTTACCGGTTCAGCAGGTAACAGGTAACAAAATGTTAAGACCAACACATTTTTTATAAGTTTGTAGGCGACAGTAGGACGAAAATGAGTTTGTGGGCGACATCGGTACATTTATGTAAGTTTGTAGCCTATTTTTAGCTTTAACCGAAAAATAAACATCTTATAAATAAATATCGGGTCTCATTTCGAGAGTTTATCAGTTTTTACTCAGACCATCTGAAAATACAAAATAACCCTGAACCTCACACCTAAATATATATATATAATGTCATGAATTTTCAATCGCAATTAAAAAATGGAGGATGTTAAATGTAATTTTAGGGCTACCTTTGAGCTTATTATATCTTTCAAGAAGAGACTAAGATAATAGTCAAATTAAGCATAATCAGATAATAATACTACGGAGTATTAATTAAGCACTAACAATTCCGATCAAGGAAATTATTAAAATTATATATAGTTGTCATATTTGAGGCCTAAAAGTTATAAATTGAAGTTCTCCAATTTGTAGAGACTGGATGGGATAAAAGAGGGGTAAAAATATGTCAAAACAGTCACAAACTAATGTTTTAAATTTTTAATATAATGCAAATACATAAACAAAAACCGACAAGTGTCTTTGACTTGGCAGAATCAATCAAAATAAAAGAATGCTCAAACAAACAATATCGTGCTAGTAATCATTTAGCAATGCCTGCTTGATAACTTGAAGAGCGCAGTCCAATTCCACAAGTAGTATTTGTGCTTCTGATACTTTCTTCTCGCATTTCTCAAGCTTCAATATACAAAAGATCAACACAACTTTGTTAGTATCTGGTGTCAAACTATACTAAAAAGACACTACCATATTATTACAGCAACAATAACAAATAATACTCAATACTCAATTCAGCAGACATGTGTCTACCTGATAAGAAAAGGAGTCGTTGCATTTAATTCTAAAATATTTTAGAACCGACTTTAGAAGTACAAAAACAATAAGACTATTTGTAATTGTTGGGGGCGTGGGTTGGAGGCGAATGTTGCTTTTTGTACTTTTTTTTATGACTAGGACGTGTGGGTTGTTTTTGTGGAGTAGTGGTGGTGTGGGTTGGGAGTATTGTGATGATGTGTTAAAATATAATTGAGATAAGTATTAAAAAGGGATAAAAATAAGATTTTAAAATAAAAAAAAATAAAATAAAAACAGCAACGCACGTTGCCATCCTCGTTGCCAGGCCACACACACCCTTCCCTCTCTCCTCACCCACGCACCGATACCCCAAGTGTGGGGCATGGCCTGCTGCCACTTCAGCTCCGACGCCGTGGAGCAGGCACCGGTACAAGCGGTCTAACACATAATACTCAATACTCAATTTAATTTGTTGCATTTAAATGCATAAAAACTATGAAATTAAAAAGTTTTCGCAGTTGTCGCTCTTTTTATTGTTCTCGTTGTATTTTTTTTTTATATATAATTGATATATTATATTATTTTAAAAGAAAGAATGTCCCATTAGGTAATTTTACATGTTAGGTAATTATCTGCATGTTACGATGTTAAACTGCATAATCAAATTCAAATACCATTCAACATAATCACGTTCTAAAATATCTAATTATCTGATTATGATTATCTAAAACGCATAATCATTTTTCAAAACGCAAATCTAAAAACCGTCAAAGTCTATTAGTAATTTCAAAATTTAAAATACTACTTCATCCATATAAAAAAATACTTGAACAACTTACTATTTATATATGTTTTAGTCAAATTTACCTTAAATATATGAATAAAATTAACAATTATCATAAATTTTAATGGTCAATTATTTTGGTAAATTACTTTTACTTATGTAAATAAGAGTGTATATTTAACACATTCATTTTAGGAAAATATCATTTACATTTACGAGTAGAACATTTTTAACTCGATGTCAGAATCAAAATATCCTCGTGTCAATATGCATTAATAAGTGTACATAAGGAGATCCCCTCCTTTAGTACAACAATAAACACGATATATACAATTAAATTGCATTCAACTAATTAATTAATTGAATCGGAATAAATTGCAATTTCTAAGAAACTTGTATATGCATATAGAATACATACATACATATACATGTAAAAAAAAAAAAGAAAAAAAAAAAGAGAGAAAAGTCAAACCTCGTTAACTTTAGCCTTAAGGTACTCGATGTGTTGTGTCATCTTCTCGTTTTCAGTTTGTACTTGATCAACTTTGGTTTTAATTACATGATCAATGTATTCTTTCATGTTCTTATTCTCACTTTTTAGTTGATCAACCTCATCACCTTTAATCTTAAAATGATTAATAACATGTTTCATCTTCTTGTTTTCAGTTTGTAGTTGATCAAGTTCCTTCTTAGCTAATTTCCCCATTGGATCCGCTAAATTCGACACAAAATTTTCGAACACCTTAACTTTTTTCAGTTCATTGAACCAACTGACCGGCATCGAATACATCATATTATTGCCCTTTTTCGACCAAAAAGGATCACCGCTAACATTGCCATCGTGTTTGGTGCACTTTATGGCCAAAGAACTCGACCTTAACGATGACGATGAGCTTAAATAGGGTTTAGAGCATACGATAAACGTATTTTTCGTTAACGGAATAGAAGAAGGTGTTGGACAACAAAAGGGTATGGTTGCCATTGTGATCTTTAGATTGAGTGATCGTAATCAATGTTGCATAATCATTATATATAGAGGTTATTAAGCCCTAATGTTAATGAAGCCCAACGAGCCCGTTATAATGTATTTATTGGGTCTAACCTTAATATAAGTACTCCGTATATACATATATCTATAGATTCTATTAAAATCATATAATGATGATCAGGGACGGAGCTTAAATGTTAAAATTGAGGGGGTCAAACTTATCGATGTGTAGGTTATTCTCTTGAGAAATAACACATAATCTAAAATTGTGCCATTATAATTCATGAAAATAGATATAACAAAAATGTGATACACATCATTAATTATTTATTAAATATATTACAGTGTTGCACTAACATAAAAATTACTACAAGTTAATGTTTGTGTTACTTTTCTATCATTCGAAACTTTTTAACTAGTTAAATTAGTACTAGATTATTGTTACATTTTTATATATCAAAATTTCATTCATACATAACTTGTGATTGGACTACATGAACAAGTTTCGTTACTATAAAGATGAATTGAATCATATTCATAAATCTAAGTTACTAACTAGAAATATGACAGCGAAATTGAAAATAGTATGCAACTAACATAAGAGTGTATAAAACATAATTCTACAAAAGAAATATACTACACATTTTTTGTTTTGGATAGACGGAGTCAAGGAGGATTGAAATTACAGAGTAATGGAGGAATAAATAACTAATATACATCAAGTGAAAAGGGTGGGGAGTTTCATTTTTAAATTTTAAGGTCTAATATGTAGTTGAATCAATGTGGAAATATGGAAATATTACAATATTGAATGTAATAAAATCATAAACTACTAGTAACTCTAAAGAATTATGAGGTGGCCCAGACCCCTTTCAGTTTTAACAAAGCTCCGTCCCTGATGATGATATTATTATTAGACAAATTCTTTTGTTAAAAAAATTAAAAAATAAAGGAAAAAAATCTAAGCATAGTGGGTGATGTCATTAATCTAAATAATTTTAATTAAATTAAATCTTATTAATTAATTATTACTATTAAATCTTATTAATAATTATTTTAATTATTAAAATTAAATAATTTTGAATTATTTTAATTAATTATTTTGAATTAAGCACGACAAGGTATAAAAACTAGGCAGAAGGAAACCAATTCTAAATTTATATTTTAATTTACACTTTTAAAATAGAATGACAACCAATATTATCTCTTATGATTGTATTTGAATTGTTAATATGCATTTTAGGTGTTTGATGAAATGTTCAGCTGACGAGTTTCTTATTCGGACTCTGTGGTTCCACGAGTTATTAAACTAAATGACTTTAGCATTTACGTTCACTTAATACCTAAGACATATCATTAAACTGTTTCTTTAAACAAACTTGTGGTTCCATAGGTCATTTCACTAGTATTTTCTAACAATACGTATGATTGATTATTGATTGATTGTGATTGATTGACGTTTATTTTTGATGATCAGTGGCGGATCTTGAACTATACTACCGAGAGGGCGAAAATGGTTTCAAGGTAAATCACAACGCATAAAATATGTGTGTGTGTGTATGTATATATATATATATATACATATATATATACATATACATATATATACATATATATATATATATATATATATATATATATATATATATATATATATATATATATATATAAAGCAAAAAAAATTACAACTCGGCTCCACGACATTTCAAGTCTTTAAAGTCACTTATGACAAATTCTAAATCAAACCAGTCATCAATGTCTTTTTCTATGTAAACCACCAAGTTAGAAGCAAGAAATCATTAGACATCTGGTTAAGAAGTCAATTTTTTAATATTTCCATTGCTGAAAATCCCCTCACAGTCATAGTAGTTGAAACTGGAAGTGTTAATATGAAATGCCCCGTTCATATTAATTATAAACGTTTTATATTAATTGGTTTCTTTGCGAGGTTTTGACCTCTATATGAGACGTTTTTCAAATCTTGCATTCGTTTTTAAAAACAACCATAACCTTTATTATTGAATAAAGATCTTAATGACATAATTTAGATTGTCTATCAAAGACAATCTCCTCAAATAAATAAGTTTATACATAACCCATTACAATATGATCAAATATATTACAACAAATACTCCGAATGCAAGTTTAAACAATATAAACAATTATGCCAACTCCAAATCTTGACCTTGGGTTGGCATACGACAGCGAAAACGTTTTTAATATTCACCTGAGAATAAACATGCTTAAAACGGCAACAAAAAATGTTGGTGAGTCATAGGTTTAATTTCTATATAATAATCATAACATTTAATAAGCCACAAGATTTCATTTAATCAAATGCGCAGGATCATTACAATTGCAAAAATCATTCATACGATGAGTCGCCTGGTAACCGACCTTAACATAGAGCGCTTAAGATATCTGGCATCATACATTCCACTATTCAAATGTATGACAAGAACCCTTCGAAGTACTAAAGCATTTCCACTATTCGAAAATGGGGGTGGTTGGTGCCCGTAGATCTACCTTTAGGATTCACGTCAATTAGTGTTTTTCACTAATTCTTAGGTTACCAAGCATAATAATAATAAGTACAGATATCCGGTATAACAAAACAGTCGTAGAATGTAGTTTCATGAACTTGTGCTTATTTTGTAAAACATTTATAAATTTGCATGTATTCTTATCCCAAAATAATTTAGATAGTAAAAATGAGACTATAACTCACTTTCACAGATTACTAATTCGTCGAGAATTAGACTTGGCCACGGGTTGATTTATGAACCTATAACAATATATACATATATTAAAATATGATCGAAATATATTCACAATATTTTCTTTATTACGTGTTGATGATTTTAGTTGTCCAGTTAGCAGTCCAATGTTAGTAGTCCATAATTTGTCGTACATGAATAACTTAATATATATCTTGAATCAATCCACGACCCAGTCCTACATGCTCTTGGATTCGTTCCGCCAACCCTTTTATGAATGCTTCAATTTTTGCTTCTTCGTCCTCAAATGCTCCAGGACACATTAAAGCCAGTTCATTGAAACGTCGCTCGTAGGTAGTGACATCTAACCCTTGGGTTGTCAGTGCTTTAAGCTCTGTCTTGAGCTTGTTGATTTCGGTTCTGGGACGGTACTCTTCCGTCATCATGTGTTTGAAAGCGGACCATGGAAGTGCGTAGGCGGTATTCTGTCCTACGTAATCCATGTAGGTATTCCACCATGTCAAATCAGTACTCCTGAAAGTATGTGTGGCATATTTAACTTTATCCTCTTCTGCGCAGTTGCTGATTGCGAACACGGCTTCAACCTTCTCTGTCCACCGCTTTAGTCCAACGGGTCCTTCAGTTCCTTCAAACTCATTGGTTTTGCAGGCCATAAAAGCTTTGTAGGAACATCCTACCCGGTTGCCATTGTTTCCTCCACTGCTGAAACTCGATTGGTTATTGTTGTTCATTGCATTCACCACTGCAGCCATATTTGCAGCGAAAGCTTGAAGTTCTTCTATGTTCAATTGCTGTTGTCTAGTAGCTGGAGGAGCCATTTCCTTCAAAAATAACCGACTGAGTTAATCATATAGAATTTTAGAAGTAGCCAAAAAGTATTTTGTAGCTTAATATGAACTTATTATTATAAAAGCTTTTTTTTCATATTAGCGTTTTATAACTATAATAATGTTCATACTTAGCAGCTAACACACAAATTAACTACTAAAATTCTAATATGAAAAACTATGGTAAATTATTACGTTACTACGTAATAATAAGTTGTAATAATAATAATAATAAACCTTCCATGCTTATTCTTATTATTATACAATCATAAGGAAAATTACATTGCGGATTTTCTTACAAACTTAAACACACAATATAATACATATTATACAATGCATGGAATACAGGATAGCTGCCGAAGGTTCAAGAACGACGAGATTTGTTAGATGTTGACATTGTTTCTTTCCCGGCCAAACGTTTGGATTTTCGTTTGGATAGTTCTTTTTCCAATTCCTCCCAATTGGTTCTTTCGGCTAATTGTTTGGGAGCAAAACCAACAGTCGTTATACGAGCGGTCATTTTATAAACTGGTCTCTTAGGTGGTTCAGGTGGATGATCACAAACATTTTAGGTCATAATAGGTTCATCGGGTTTGGGATCGTGTATAACAGCCAAAGATTTTCCCAAATCACGTTGTGGTTCGGTAATTTTCACAACTTCTTCAGGATCCTCTTCTTCGGGTTCCTCTTCGGAATCTTCTTCTGGAACCTCTACTGGCAATTGTGAATCTTCCCAATTTTCCCAACAATTTTCCACCTTAATGGTAGCACCAAAAGTTAACTTTTCCGTTGGTTCATAAGTCGTACTTTTTGGCTCAGCCTCCGAATCACTTGATAAGTAAATGAAATCTGAATCACTAGAGATGCTTATATGATCGGATGAAGTCATCTATCACATAATAGCAGGCACGTTAAGAAAATGATATATCTTACAATATTTATATGTTAATAATCTTATGTTTCCAACAATTATATTAAGTAATCATTTTTAAAATAATTACGGTCGAAGTCCAGACTCACTAATGCATCAAAAATCAGTTAGACACACTAATGAAAAATTTTCTGATTCTCTAAGACCAACGCTCGGATACCAACTGAAATTCCCCGTTCATATTAATTATAAACGTTTCATATTAATTGGTTTCTTTGCGAGGTTTTGACCTCTATATGAGACGTTTTTCAAATCTTGCATTCGTTTTTAAAAACAACCATAACCTTTATTATTGAATAAAGGTCTTAATGACATAATTTAGATTATCTATCAAAGACAATCTCCTCAAATAAATAAGTTTTTACACAACCCATTACAATATGATCAAATATATTACAACAAATACTCCGAATGCAAGTTTAAACAATATAAACAATTATGCCGACTCCAAATCTTGACCTTGGGTTGGCATAAGACAGCGGAAGCGTTTTTAATATTCATCTGATAATAAACATGCTTAAAACGTCAACAAAAAATGTTGGTGAGTCATAGGTTTAATTTCTATATAATAATCATAACATTTAATAAGCCACAAGATTTCATTTAATCAAATGCGCAGGATCATTACAACTGCAAAAATCATTCATACGATGAGTCACCTGGTAACCGACCTTAACATAAAGTGCTTAAGATATCTGGCATCATACATTCCACTATTCAAATATATGACAAGAACCCTTCGAAGTACTAAAGCATTTCCACTATTCGAAAATGGGGGTGGTTGGTGCCCGTAGATCTACCTTTAGGATTCGCGTCAATTAGTGTTTTTCACTAATTCTTAGGTTACCAAGCATAATAATAATAAGTACAGATATCCGGTATAACAAAACAGTCGTATAATGTAGTTTTATGAACTTGTGCTTATTTTGTAAAACATTTATAAATTTGCATGTATTCTCATCCCAAAATAATTTAGATAGTAAAAATGGGACTATAACTCACTTTCACAGATTACTAATTCATCGAGAATTAGACTTGGCCATGGGTTGATTTATGAACCTATAACAATATATACATATATTAAAATATGATCGAAATATATTCACAATATTTTCTTTATTACGTGTTGATGATTTTAGTTGTCTAGTTAGCAGTCCAATGTTAGTAGTCCATAATTTGCCGTACATGAATAACTTAATATATATCTTGAATCAATCCACGACCCAGTGTATACATATCTCAGTATTGATCACAACTCAAACTATATATATATATTTTGGAATCAACCTCAACCCTGCATAGCTAACTCCAACATTTGCATATAGAGTGTCTATGGTTGTTCCGCAATATATATATATAGATGGATCGACATGATAGGTTGAAACATTGTATACGTGTCTATGGTATCTCAAGATTACATAATATACAATATAAGTTGATTAAGTTATGGTTGGAATAGATTTCTTACAAATTTTCACGTAGCTAAAATGAGTAGTTTTTACCAATTTTGTTTTACCCGTCATTTCTTCGTTTCAAATCCGTTTTGAGTGATTTAAGCAGCTACGGTTTCATATTGAACTTAAATTTATGAAACTAAGCATAAAAAGTATAGGTTTATAGTCAGAAATATAAGTTACAAGTCGTTTTTGAAAGAGGTAGTCATTTCCGTCGAAAGAACGACATCTTGATGACTATTTTGAAAAACATACTTTCACTTTGAGTTTAACCATGATTTTTGAATATAGTTTCATATTCATAAGAAAAATCATTTTTCCAGAAGTATAGCTTTTAAATCAAAGTTTTTCATAGTTTTTAATTATCCAAACCAAAACAGCCCCCGGTTGTACTACGACGGCGTATATCCGATTTTACGGTGTTCTTCGTGTTTACAGGTTTTAAATCATTAAGTTAGCATATCATATAGATATAGAACATGTGTTTAATTGATTTTAAAAGTTAAGTTAGAAGGATTAACTTTGTTTGCGAACAAGTTTAGAATTAACTAAACTATGTTCTAGTGATTACAAGTTTAGCTCTTCGAATAAGATAGTTTTATATGGATGAATCGAATGATGTTATGAACATCATTACTACCTCAAGTTTTATGGATAAACCTACTAGAAATGGAAAAAATAGATCTAGCTTCAAAGGATCCTTGGATGGCTTGAAAGTTCTTGAAGTAGAATCATGACACGAAAACAAGTTCAAGTAAGATTTCCACTTGAAATAAGATTGTTATAGTTATAGAAATTGAATCAAAGTTTGAATATGAATATTACCTTGAATAAGAAAGATAACCTACTGTAAATAACAAAGGTTTCTTGATCTTAGATGATGAGTTGGAATGGATTAGAAAGCTTGAAAGTAGTCATGAAGACTTGATATGATTCTTGATGTGTTCTTGAAAGATGGTTGTTTTTATGATGACTAAAGCTTGTAATTGAAGCTAAAAGATGGTGAAAATGCTTGGAGATGATAAAGTATGATGTTATGAGTATTTTGAGAGAGAAATTGGAGTGCAAGTATGAGAAAATGGAGTGAAGAAATGGTGTGCATTCATGAATACGTTTTTTACATTTTATAAAGGAAAAAAGATACTTAAGTTTATTTTCTTGCTAAATAATTCATGTAAGTTGACAAATGATGGTTCCCACATGATCCTTAATCATTTAAGGCTGCTAAGGAGCAGATTTTTATTAGATATATGAATAGTAAATACATCTAGAAGCTGCGTATTATACGAGTACAATACCATACATGTACGAGTAGAATTTTTGATGAAAATGAATGAGAATGTAATTGTAAGCATTTTTGTTAACTAGAAGTACTTTGATATGTGTATTGAAGTCTTTCAAAAGTGTATAAATACATCATAATACATTACATGTATATATATTTAACTGAGTCGTTAAGTCATCGTTAGTCGTTACATGTAAGTGTTGTTTCGAAACCTTTAGGTTAACGATCTTGTTAAATATAATTGACCCATTGTTATTACACTTAAATGAGATGTTAAATTGTTATGTTAACATGTTAACATGGTGTATTATCATATCTAATATCATATATATATGTGTGAAATACTATTACAACGATAATCGTTACATATATGTATATTGTTTCGAAGTCTTTAAGTTAGTAGTCTCATCTTATATATATAACTCATTGTTATTATACTTAATGAGATACTTAAATATAATTTAATCAAATCATAAATATATATATATATATATATATATCCAAATATATATTCCTTTAATTAATTATTACGATATATGACGTTCGTGAATCGTCAGACAGACTGGGTGTCCAAACGTTTGTATAAAATTCATTCCAAATAACCAAGTCTTAATGAATTTGATTGCTTAAAATGTTGGAAACATTTAATTATGTAAATATTAATCTTATATATAATAGCGGAAAAATCCGGGTCGTTACATTATACACCCGTTAAATTAAATTTCGTCCCGAAATTTGGAATAGTAACTAGTTAACGTGCGATATCGGTAAACAGATGTGGATACTTCTGCTTCATTTGGTCTTCTCGTTCGCAAGTGAATTCAGGTCCTCCACGAGCATTCCACCTAACCTTAACGATTGGTATCTTACTTTGTTTGAGTCGTTTGACCTCACGATCCATAATTTCGACGGGTTCTTCGACAAAATTTAGTTTCTCGTCAATTTTAATCTCGTTTAAAGGAATAATGAGATCTTCGGTAGCTAGGCATTTCTTCAGGTTTGAAACATGAAAGGTGTTATGAATCTTTTCTAATTGTGGAGGTAGCTCAAGTCGATAGGCCACTGGCCCAATACGTTTTTCAATCTTGAATGGCCCAATGTATCTTGGGCTCAATTTCCCTCGCTTTCCAAAATGAATAACCCCTTTCCAAGGTGATACCTTAAGCATAACCATATCACCTTCCTTAAACTCTAAAGGTTTCCTTCAAACATCCGCGTAGCTCTTTTGCCGACTCCGGGCTGTTTTCAATCGTTGCTGAATCTGAATGACCTTGTCGGTAGTTTCCTGGATAATTTCCAGACCTGTAATTTGTTTTTCCCCCACATCACTCCAACAAATCGGAGACCTGCACTTCCTCCCATAAAGTGCCTCAAATGGTGCCGCCTCAATACGAGAATAGTAGCTGTTGTTGTAGGAAAACTCAGCTAACGGTAGATGTCGATCCCAACTGCTTCTAAAATCAATAACACATGCTCGTAGCATGTCTTCGAGTGTCTGAATCGTCCTTTCACTCTGCCCATCAATTTGTGGATGATAGGCAGTACTTAAATCTAGACAAGTTCCCAACGCTTCGTGTAATGCCTGCCAGAATCTGGAAGTAAATCTGCTATCACGATCAGAGATAATAGAGATTGGTATACCATGTCTAGAAACAACTTCTTTCAGGTATAATCGTGCTAATTTCTCTATACCATCCTCTTCTTTTATTAGCAAAAAGTGTGCTGACTTAGTAAGACGATTGACTATTACCCAAATCATATCATAACCACCTGCAGTTCTTGGTAACTTAGCAATGAAATCCATGGTAATGTTTTCCCATTTCCATTCTGGGATTTCAGGTTGTTGGAGTAGACCCGATGGTTTCTGATGCTCAGCTTTGACTTTAGAACAAGTCAAACATGCTCCTACATATATGGCTATATTGGCCTTCATTCCTGGCCACCAAAAGTTTCTCTTGAGGTCTTGGTACATTTTCCCCGCTCCGGGATGTATTGAATATCTGGTTTTATGTGCTTCATCTAGTACCACTTTCCTCAAATCCCCATTCTTTGGTACCCAGATTCTTTTAGCTAAATACCTGGTTCCGTCTTTCCGAATATTAAGCTGTTTTTCTAATCCTTTGGGTATTTCCCTTCCAAAAATTCCTTCCTTCAAAGCCTCCTGTTGTGCCTCTTTTATTCGAGTAGTAAGATTAGTATGAATAATCATGTTCATAGCTTTTACTCGAATAGGTTCTCTTTCCTTTTGACTCAAGGCATCAGCTACCACATTTGCTTTCCCCGGGTAGTAACGGATTTCACAATCATAATCATTTAGCAGCTCAATCCATCTACGCTGCCTCATGTTTAGTTGCTTTTGATTTAAAATATGTTGGAGACTCTTGTGGTCGGTGTATACGATAAACTTGACCCCATATAGATAATGCCTCCACATCTTTAATGCAAAAACAACGGCGCCCAATTCCAGATCGTGTGTGGTGTAGTTTTGTTCATGAATTTTGAGTTGTTGAGAAGCATATGCAATCACCTTCTTCCGTTGCATAAGAACACACCCAAAACCTATTCTTGATGCGTCGCAGTAGATAACGAAATCTTCCATTCCGTCAGGTAACGATAAAATAGGTGTCGTAGTCAACTTCTTTTTCAACAATTGAAAGGCACCCTCTTGTTCGGAAGTCCATTCATACTTCTTCCCCTTATGTGTCAAGGCAGTTAAAGGTTTGGCTATTCGGGAGAAATCTTGAATAAATCTCCTATAATAACCAGCTAAACCAAAAAATTGATGTATTTGCGTTGGAGTTTTCGGGGTTTCCCAATTTTTGATGGATTCGATCTTGGCGGGATCAACTTTGATTCCATTACTACTGACTACGTGACCAAGAAATTGTACTTCATTTAACCAAAAAGCACATTTAGAGAACTTAGCATAAAGTTGCTCTTTTCTTAACAACTCTAACACAAGTCTCAAGTGTTGTTCGTGTTCTTGGTTATTCTTCGAATAAATAAGGATGTCATCAATAAAGACAATAACAAACTTATCTAAATATGGACTACATACTCAGTGCATGAGGTCTATAAAAACTGCGGGTGCATTGGTTAGACCGAATGGCATAACCATGAATTCGTAATGGCCATAACGATTTCTGAAGGTTGTTTTTGGTATATCGGCTTCTTTAACCCTCAGTTGATGATAACCCGACCTTAAGTCGATTTTGGAGTATACGCTCGAACTTTGGAGTTGATCAAATAGGTCGTCGATTCGGGGTAAAGGGTATCGGTTTTTAATGGTTACTTTGTTCAGCTCACGGTAATTGATACACATGCGAAAAGACCCATCTTTCTTTTTAACGAACAAAATTGGAGCTCCCCATGGTGACGTACTCGGTCGGATAAAACCACATTCTAATAATTCTTGTAGCTGACTTTGTAATTCTTTCATTTCGGTGGGCGCAAGTCTATATGGAGCACGAGCTATTGGTGCGGCTCCTGGTACAAGATCTATTTGAAATTCAACGGATCGGTGTGGAGGTAGTCCCGGTAATTCGTCCGAAAACACCTCAGGAAATTCTCTTGCAACAGGAACGTCATCGATTTTCTTTTCTGCTTTTTCAACCTTCTCGACGTGTGCTAGTATGGCATAGCAACCTTTTCTTATTAGTTTGGGCGCCTTCAAACTACTAATAAGATTTAATTTGGCATTACCCTTTTCTCCGTACACCATTAAGGGTAACCCTTTTTCTCTCGGAATGCGAATCGCCTTCTCATGACAAACAACTTCGGCTTTCACCTTGGACATCCAGTCCATTCCAATAATTACGTCGAAGCTTCCCAATTCCACCGGTATCAAATCAATTGCAAACGTTTCACTAACTAAACTAATTTTTCGATTTCGGCAAATTTTATCAACCTTAATTAGTTTACCGTTTGCTACTTCAACTATACACTTTTTATCCAAAGGCGTTAACGGGCAATTTAATTTGGCACAAAATTCTCTACTCATATAACTTCTATCAGCACCTGAATCAAATAAAACATAAGCAGGTGTATTGTTGATAAGAAACGTACCCGTAACAAGCTTCGGGTCTTCCTGTGCTTTCTCCCCATTAATGTTGAAGGCTCTCCCACGGCCTTGCCTATTTACATTCCTGCAATGGTTTATGGTATGGCCCGGTTTTCCACATCCATAGCAAACAACGCCGTTATTATTTGTTCCAGAATTATTTACTCCTTTGTTTCTATTTGGTCCGTAGACTTCACACTTTGCCGCAATATGGCCATTCCTATTACACTTGGTACATAATTCTCTACAAAACCATTCCGGATGAAACGTATCACACCTGGGGAATATAGTTCTTTGCCTTTTGTTGTCGTTGTTGTTGTTGTTGTTGTTTTTGTTGTTGTTGTTAGGGTTATTGTTGTTGAGTCGTTTGTTGTGATTGGGATTGTTGTTGTTGTTATTATTATTGGGATGGTTGTTGCGGTTATTGTTGCGGTTGTTGTTACGATTTTTGTTGTTGTTGGGATGGTTGCGATTGTTGTTGTAGTTGTTGTTTTGATTGTTGTTGTTGTACTGGTGACCCTGATCACTGCTTTCCTCCCACTTTCTTTTTCCCTGTTTCATTATAGCCTCCTCGGCCGCTTCTTTCTTTATCCTTCCTGTAATTTGGTCTATCAATTTGTGGGCTATATGGCTCGCTTTCTGCATTGTTGCAGGATCGTTAGCACCTACATGCTCTAGGATTCGTTCCGGCAACCCTTTTATGAATGCTTCAATTTTTGCTTCTTCGTCCTCAAATGCTCCAGGACACATTAAAGCCAGTTCATTGAAATGTCGCTCGTAGGTAGTGACATCTAACCCTTGGGTTGTCAGTGCTTTAAGCTCTGTCTTGAGCTTGTTGATTTCGGTTCTGGGACTGTAACGTCCTCCCAATAGGGTCTGGAAGAAACGTTACTAATATCAAATAAACCAACATATTATAATACGAGAACAAATACTATATGAATAAAACCAAATTTGCAGCGGAAGGATTAATAATGTCGTTACAAGAATTATAAATTGTTCAAATGCAGAAAAGTAAATATGCGATAAGTCTTGATCCTAGCCAAGTAAGTCATCACATAAGCAGCAGATATAGAGGTCCTGATCATTCAGTACCTGAGACAAACATGCTAAAAGTGTCAACCAAAAAGGTTGAGTGAAATTCATAGGTTTAACAAATATGATTGACCGTTTGTTTTTAGACCACAAGATTTGTTATAAAAGTAGATCACACAGATCCAAAAGTAGTACTGATTCGTGATATTTTAGACTAAACGTTTGTTTTGTTGCCCCGATGATAAGTTGGCAGTACCTTATCACCATGTTTAAATCATTATTAAGTAATACAAAGACATCGCGGTCAAATGTATCGGGGACGTTACTCCCGATAGGCCTACCCCCAATAATTAAGAATGCCTTATCCTGAAAGCAGTTAAAAAATATCACTGTGGGGTCTTAGTAGCATAAGCTAGTCATAGTACAGTTTAGGTTCGTACTTGTGTCTAAGTTGTTTAAAGTATAAAAGCAGCATGTGTCTCACCCCAGTAAGTATAAAAAGTGCTATAGCAATAAGAGTGGGGCTATGAAAGTCACCTTAGTAATTCGGTGAGTGAAAGTATTCCTTAAAGAGAAAGTATGGATGATCGAAGCACAGAGAAGTCAACCTAAGAATAAGTTGAGAATAGTTTAGATGTTTTGCCCGTATTATGATAAGTGTAAGTATTTTCTTTTATAGTAAGTTTAAAGAAGGTTTATCGTTTTGGAAAGGCTTTTCATACTAGACAAGCTTCCAATCTAACACTTTCAATTTAAAATGGCCTTTTCAGGTCATAGGTTTCTGAGCCACAGGATCCTTTAACTCGGTAATCCAAACTCTCCGCCTAGACTTTCGAGCGTCCATCCACTCGAGAAAGATCAAGATCTATACCCATCTAATATACCGTTCCAATACGTTTTTAGGTGCGTATAGAAATACAACACTTTATATACTTTACTTATAAGTGTTTAATATATATATATATATATATATATATATATATATATATATATATATATAGTTTAAATTATGTTTTAGATCAATATAAGCACCAATAATTATCTAATGATGCTAACAAGTATTTTATTGATTTCATAACAGTAAGTAACTTGTATGAAACATAATAAAAATTTTCTATACATTAATATTAAGTTTTGTGTATTAAATATTACTTTTTATAATTGTTTTAATAGTTAAAATGCAAATAAATAGGTAAACAAGTTTAACACCACATCTTATATTTTTCTTAGGTTCTACTGATCAAAATAAACTTAGGAAAATTTTATAAATTTTTGTTATGGTGTAAAAGTATTTATTGCTAATTTCTTTTTCGGTTTGCAATAAATCAAAGTTTATAAAGTAATAATTATTAAATCAACTAAATTAATTCAACCAATAATTTTTGTGAGCTTATATTAGTATATTTAGCTTAGATAAAAACTATAAAAAATAATATAGAGAACTTACAAAAATAATTTTTGCAGAGGTTTGAGAGAGAATTCTTCAAGTTTTTGGTGTACAAAATTTGTGAACTAGGCTATGGTATTTATAGTTACAATTTTTGGTAAAGAGAAAATAAAAAAATACAAAAGTTTATATAAAAAAATAACTAGTGTCTTGTAAAAAAATTAAAAGTATTTATGGCCAATCATGCCACCATTTCAAAATATAAATAAATAAAAGTAAAGTTAAAAGTAGGAATAAAATAAATAAAAGTGGATCTAGATCTAGTTTATATATAAAAAAATACTACTTTTTAAAATATATATATATATATATATATATATATATATATATATATATATATATATATATTTCATAGTTCTAAAAATGTTAACTAACTAAATTTCTATTTTTATTTAATTATTAAATACGAATTTTGATAAATATAAATATATATTCGGTATTTATAAAATTATAATTACTAAATGTGGTTTTTATTTAATTAAATTATTACTTTATAATTTTATTAGTTTTATATATGTTACTACATTTATATATACTTGTATTTATTAATTGTATAATATATTAACTAAATACAAAGTTAATATAAGTATTTTATATGTAATCATGTTATGACATAAATTTTTTTTTTATAAAAATTCTTACGCGTACGTTGTTGAATAAAATTTATTATTCGTTTAACGTTCGTTAATTTCGTATGTATATAACGACCTTTTATTAGTACTTAGAGTTTATTCATTATACTTAAATCTTTTGTTCGGGCATTATATAGATGGAAAAATGAGGGTCGTTATAGTACCTCCCCGTTAATGAAAACTTCGTCCCGAAGTTTTAAGTGGAGTTCCCGTCTGCTTCATCAACAGTTGGGAAGAGATGGGGGTATTTTCGTATCATTTGGTCTTTGCGTTCCCATGTATATTCGGGGCCTCTACGAGTATTCCAACGGACTTTAACAATAGGTATGTTGCTCTTACGAGTCTCTTTGACCTCTTCTTTCATAATCTCTATAGGTTCTTCGACAAAGTGCATTTGCTCATCAATGCGGATATCATCCAAAGGAATAACAAGAGTATCTTCGGCGAGACACTTTTTCAGATTTGAGACATGAAACACATCATGTACTTGACTTAGTTCAGCTGGAAGTTCTAATCGATATGCAACGGGTCCGATTCTTTGAATAACTTTGAAAGGTCCAACATAACGCGGACTGAGTTTATTTCGTTTACCGAAGCGAATAACACCTTTCCAAGGAGATACTTTTAACATAACGTTATCTCCAACTTGGAATTCTAACGGTTTTCGGTGAGGGTCGGCATAACTCTTTTGTCGACTACGAGCGGTTTCTAAACGCTTCTTGATTTGCACGATCTTTTCGGAAGTTTCATGAATAAGTTCAGGACCAGTTAATTGTCTGTCCTCGAGTTCATCCCAACACAACGGAGATCTACATTTGCGACCGTATAAAGCTTCGAATGGTGCAGCTTTAATACTAGAGTGATAGCTGTTGTTGTAAGAAAACTCGATTAAAGGTAGGTGTTTATCCCACCCTTTACCGAAATCGATAACACATGCTCGTAGCATATCCTCCAAAGTTCGGATAGTTCGTTCACTTTGACCGTCCGTTTGCGGATGATAAGCTGTACTCATGTCGAGTCGAGTTCCAAGAGACGCTTGCAAGGATTTCCAGAAATTGGAAGTAAATCGACTATCGCGATCCGAGATAATAGAAGTAGGGACACCATGACGAGTAACAATCTCTTTAACATAGAGTCGAGCTAACTTTTCCATTCTGTCAGTCTCTTTGATTGGTATGAAATGTGCAGACTTAGTGAAAGAATCAACTATGACCCAAATCGTATCATTGCCATTTGCAGTCTTAGGCAATTTTGTGATAAAGTCCATAGCTATACCATCCCACTACCACTGTGGAATATCGGGTTGAGTTAGAAGGCCAGAAGGCTTTTGGTGCTCGGCTTTGACTTTCGAACAAGTAAGACACTTACTCACATAAGTAGCAATGTCGCCTTTCATGTTGGGCCACCAGTAGAACTCTTTCACATCCTGATACATTTTACTAGAACCGGGATGAATAGAATACCTAGTCTTATGTGCTTCATCCAAGACTAGTTCACGGAGATTACCATAACGAGGAACCCAAATTCGATTCCCAAAGTATCTTGTACCATTGGACTTAACTTGCAGTTGGTTTTCGAAATTTATAGGTCCTTCTCCTTCGATAAGTGTAGGTTTGATAGCTTCAACTTGAACTTCGCAGATTCGAGAGATGAGATTCGATTTGATCTTAAGATTCAAGGCACAAACACGCCTAACTTCGTCCTTTCGACTTAGAGCATCGGTAACTACATTTGCCTTTCCCGGATGATACTTTAGTTCACAATCATAATCATTTAACAATTCGAGCCATCGTCTCTGTCTCATGTTTAGCTGTTTCTGATTAAAGACATGCTGAAGACTCTTATGGTCGGTGAATATCGTAAACTTAGTACCGTATAGATAATGTCGCCACATCTTCAAAGCGAATACCACAGCACCTAACTCCAAATCGTGTGTGGTGTAATTAACTTCATGTTTCTTTAATTGTCGGGAGGCATAAGCGATAACCTTCTTGCGTTGCATTAGAACACAACCGAACCCTTGTTTCGAGGCATCGCAGTAGACAACAAAATCGTCGGAACCTTCAGGTAAAGATAAGATCGGAGCAGTGGTCAACTTCTCTTTCAGAATCTTAAATGCAGACTCTTGTTCTTCGGACCACTCGAATTTCTTCCCTTTGTGAGTTAACTTGGTGAGAGGCGTTGCAAGAAGAGAAAAATCTTTAATAAATCTTCGGTAGTAACCGGCAAGTCCCAAAAATTGGCGAATATGCTTCGCAGTCTTTGGCACTTCCCAATTCTGAACAGCGGTGATTTTAGCGGGATCGACATGTATTCCATTACTATCTACAACATGTCCAAGGAATTGTATGGTTCTAAGCCAAAACTCACACTTAGAAAATTTTGCGTAGAGTTTTTCTTTTCTTAAGAGTTCAAGAATCAATCGTAAATGTTGCTCATGTTCTTTCTCGCTTTTAGAATAGATCAAGATGTCGTCGATAAAAATAATAACGAATTTATCAAGGTAAGGCGTGCAAACACGGTTCATAAGATCCATAAATACGGCTGGAGCATTGGTTAAACCGAAAGGCATAACACAAAATTCGTAATGTCCGTATCGGGTGCGGAATGCAGTCTTAGGAATGTCAGACTCCTTGACTCTGAGCTGGTGATAACCGGATCTTAAATCAATCTTAGAATAAACGCTTGACCCTTGAAGTTGGTCGAATAGATCATCAATGCGAGGTAACGGGTAACGATTCTTTATGGTAAGCTTGTTGAGCTCTCGGTAATCAATACACATTCTCAATGTACCATCCTTCTTTTTGACAAATAAGACAGGAGCTCCCCACGGGGACGAACTTGGACGAATAAAACCTAGATCCAAAAGTTCTTGGAGTTGGTTAGAAAGTTCCTTCATTTCAGAAGGTGCTAAACGATACGGTGCTTTAGCAATGGGTGCAGCACCTGGAGATAAATCGATTTGAAATTCAACTTGACGAGGCGGTGGAAGACCAGGGAGATTTTCGGGAAACACATCGGGAAAATCTTTAACAACCGGGACATTTTCAATACGCGTTTCTTCGAATTCGATCATTTTAACGTGAGCTAGTATGGCGGAGTAACCTTTCACAAGGTACTTACGGGCTTTAAGACATGAGATGATATTAAGATTGGAACAACTCCGTTTGCCTTGGATAATAAGAGTTTCTCCACTTCCTAACGGAATTTGAACGGTCTTATCGAAACACATGATGGCTGCTCTCAATGGACCTAACCAATCCATTCCAACCACTACATCGAAACTACCTAGCTCGACCGGCAAAAGGTCTATCTTGAATTCCTTATCGGCTAGAATTAGGTTGCAGTTTTTATATATTTTATCAACTTTCATTAACTTCCCATTAGCCACTTCTACTAATCGTCTGGTTTGTAGGGTTTGGGGCTTTTCAGTAAAAAGGGTGCAAAACTCATTTGACACATAACTCTTATCGGCTCCCGTATCAAATAAAATAGTGGCATAATAATTATTGACGAGGTACGTACCGGTAATGACCTCATCCTCATCACTGGCTTCTGCAGCAGTAATCACAAAAGCACGACCTTTGGCAGTAGCATTTGCTCCAGTAGCTGGAGTATCTTTCTTCTTTGGACAATTCGGGCTAATATGCCCCTTTTCACCACAAGTATAGCATGTTGGAGGAGCTCTAGCCGGAACAATGGCTCTATTCTGAGGTAGGGTTCTACAAGTCTTTGCAGCATGGCCTATCTTCTTACATATTGTACACACAGCAGTGCACTTTCCCGGATGATGCCTTTCACATTTAGAACAAAACGGACTAGTACCCTGATAACCGGGTCTCGTACCATTTCCCGGTTTCTTGTTAACATTTTGAGCTGAACCCTGAGATGGTTCAAATTTCCTCTTATTGTCACCGTTTTTAACTTCGACTTGTTTATTAGCCGAAACTCTCCTACGTTTAGCCATCATTAAACTCTGTGCCATGTGGATCACAGCATCCACAGTAACCTTCTCGGCAGAAATCACATTCCCTTGAACATCCTCGGGTAGACCCTCGATATACCGCTCTATCCTGCGGGCTTCAGTTGGGAACATTTCAGGACATAAGGTAGAAAGCTCCAAAAAACGATTGGTATAGCTTTCGATATCGGTTCCTTTAACTCTGAGTTCCCAGTACTCAGCTTCGAGCTTTTGGACTTGACTTCTTGGGCAAAACTTAGTGATCATCATGCCTTTGAGTTCATCCCATGGGGTAGTATTAGCATTATCTATTCCCACAGATTTGGCATGAGCAGTCCACCATGTCATAGCATTGCCAGTGAGTGAACTTGTGGAAAACTTCACTCGATCATTATCTCCGCAGTTACAGATACGGAAGATTGATTCTAGCTTTTCAAACCATCGGACCAGTTCTACGGCTTCTTCTTTTCCACTAAAAGTGGGTGGGCTACAGTTCTTAAAATCTTTATAGGAGCAAGTTTTAGAAGGAACATTATGATTGTTGTTGTTATTGTTATTACCTTGGGCGGCCGCTAGCAGCAATTGAAATTGCTCAGTAGAAAGAGTGACATTTGGTATAAGATTGTTGTTGTTGTTGTTGTTGTTGTTGTTGTTACCACGAGTTGAGTGAGCCATTGATCTTCAAAACATAAATACATTATTAGTTGAAGAATCAAGATGTTATAAGTTTACAATCATGATTTATAACATTTGCACAACACACATAGGTGAATAAGACAATATGCTTAAATAAACACTTAACATTATTGGAAATGAGGCATTATATAAGCCTTTATTACACGAGTTTGGAATGGAAAAAGTTTAGGCATAAGCCTTTACATAGATGGGTAAATGGAAAATAGGAAAACAAAAGATAGGTTTTAGTTCTTCTTTTTCTCGTTCTCAGCTTCCTTCATAAATTTCTCTATCTTTTCATTTTTCTCCTTTTGTTTCTCGTGGAGGTATTCAAAATTATCGTAGAGGTTAGTGATGCGGCTGTTGACAAAGTTGTTGTTGAAATCCTTGATAGCCAGTTGATGATTGATTCGGTTTTTCTCTATTTTCATCTTAGACTCAACTTGTTCTTGGAGGTAGGCAAGAGATTGCTTTCCCCAACGGGTATTCCGTTCTTCCTCAGTCTTCACTTTCATTACTGTCTCCATTACTTTGTCCATGTTATTTTTCACAAGTTTTTCTAGTTTTTCAGTTTGAGAGTCGAAGGACTCTTTGATGATTTCTTTCAAGATTGTGTTTTCTTTTTCTAGGTTGTTTAGACGCATTTCTATCCGAGCAACTTGGCGCCTACTATACTCTTTATTCTTATCACAACTTCGCTGAAGGTTGAGGATATCAGACTTCACCCTTACGTGTTCCATGTTATTACAAAATAATGGATCGGCTTCTCTATTGGTGGCGGGTTCGGGTTGTTTTCTCTTTCGAGATGAGTTTTCAGATGATTCTTCAATAGGCTCTTCTTCAGGCTCATAATCTGAGGATTCGTTGTCATGGTTAGGGAGGTCTTGATGAGCATTCCATTTGGGAGTATTCATTGGTTGATGAGAGTCAGAGTCAGCAGAATTGGTAGGATGTTTTCCTTTGCTTTCATTTCTCGGGTTTGGATAACATTCGGGAGACCCACGCGAGTTGTAACGAGTGTTTGGGCTATAGTTCATTGGTGGTGAAGGAGGACTATAAAGTGGGCTTCGAACTGATTTTTCGGTAGAAGATCCTTCAGTATCTTCCTCAGCTGGTTTGAAAAGAGTCATTTTGTTTATTTGATGATAGCTTGACATCCTAACATTAAGATAGAGATTTTGATTAGATTTTTAAGCTAGGATTGTAAAGAATGAGAGGTAGGGTTGAACTCTTTGCTTTAACATTCTAAGGTAATCCTAAGTGATTTAAAGTCTAAGGCAGGAAAGGTTATAGTTTCCTAGATCGCTAAGGTACCCTAGCTAACAAGTAAGGCACACATAAAATGCAATCCTGGTTCTCTATAACAGCCTGGTTATGCTCTGATACCAATCTGTAACGTCCTCCCAATAGGGTCTGGAAGAAACGTTACTAATATCAAATAAACCAACATATTATAATACGAGAACAAATACTATATGAATAAAACCAAATTTGCAGCGGAAGGATTAATAATGTCGTTACAAGAATTATAAATTGTTCAAATGCAGAAAAGTAAATATGCGATAAGTCTTGATCCTAGCCAAGTAAGTCATCACATAAGCAGCAGATATAGAGGTCCTGATCATTCAGTACCTGAGACAAACATGCTAAAAGTGTCAACCAAAAAGGTTGAGTGAAATTCATAGGTTTAACAAATATGATTGACCGTTTGTTTTTAAACCACAAGATTTGTTATAAAAGTAGATCACACAGATCCAAAAGTAGTACTGATTCGTGATATTTTAGACTAAACGTTTGTTTTGTTGCCCCGATGATAAGTTGGCAGTACCTTATCACCATGTTTAAATCATTATTAAGTAATACAAAGACATCGCGGTCAAATGTATCGGGGACGTTACTCCCGATAGGCCTACCCCCAATAATTAAGAATGCCTTATCCTGAAAGCAGTTAAAAAATATCACTGTGGGGTCTTAGTAGCATAAGCTAGTCATAGTACAGTTTAGGTTCGTACTTGTGTCTAAGTTGTTTAAAGTATAAAAGCAGCATGTGTCTCACCCCAGTAAGTATAAAAAGTGCTATAGCAATAAGAGTGGGGCTATGAAAGTCACCTTAGTAATTCGGTGAGTGAAAGTATTCCTTAAAGAGAAAGTATGGATGATCGAAGCACAGAGAAGTCAACCTAAGAATAAGTTGAGAATAGTTTAGATGTTTTGCCCGTATTATGATAAGTGTAAGTATTTTCTTTTATAGTAAGTTTAAAGAAGGTTTATCGTTTTGGAAAGGCTTTTCATACTAGACAAGCTTCCAATCTAACACTTTCAATTTAAAATGGCCTTTTCAGGTCATAGGTTTCTGAGCCACAGGATCCTTTAACTCGGTAATCCAAACTCTCCGCCTAGACTTTCGAGCGTCCATCCACTCGAGAAAGATCAAGATCTATACCCATCTAATATACCGTTCCAATACGTTTTTAGGTGCGTATAGAAATACAACACTTTATATACTTTACTTATAAGTGTTTAATATATATATATATATATATATATATATATATATATATATATATATATATATATATATATATATATATATATATATAGTTTAAATTATGTTTTAGATCAATATAAGCACCAATAATTATCTAATGATGCTAACAAGTATTTTATTGATTTCATAACAGTAAGTAACTTGTATGAAACATAATAAAAATTTTCTATACATTAATATTAAGTTTTGTGTATTAAATATTACTTTTTATAATTGTTTTAATAGTTAAAATGCAAATAAATAGGTAAACAAGTTTAACACCACATCTTATATTTTTCTTAGGTTCTACTGATCAAAATAAACTTAGGAAAATTTTATAAATTTTTGTTATGGTGTAAAAGTATTTATTGCTAATTTCTTTTTCGGTTTGCAATAAATCAAAGTTTATAAAGTAATAATTATTAAATCAACTAAATTAATTCAACCAATAATTTTTGTGAGCTTATATTAGTATATTAAGCTTAGAAAAATTATTTGTATAATTATATTAATAGTTTAACTATTTAATTCAACTTTTGTATTGTTATTAGTTTAAATTCGAAATTAACTAGAAATATATATTCATTAATTCAAAAAAATAATTTTTGTAACTTTCTTAATAGTTCCAAAGTAGTTTCTATTAATTATTGTAGTCATAAAAATATTATACCATTTAGTTCTCTTTTTATTTTAAAAAATCACTGTTTTCGGCTACTGTAGCAAAACTAAAGAAAATACAAATTAATTATTTAAAATGACAATTAAATCAAACATTAATTTTTATAATTACTTGTATAACATATGTGATAAGCGAAAATTGTAAAAACATATATATATAATCGTTTACTATTTATTTATTTTATATCTATATATACCGAATATAAAAAAAATCAGTTTTTAATTTTTAATAAATATAAATTCGAATGTATAATTCATAAAAATAATTTTTATAGTCATTAGGATACTTAATACTAATTATCATGTATTTACATTATTTATTATAATTAATTTCTTATTTATTTGGTATTTAACATAAAACTAGCACAAAATATGATAAAAACTAAATAAAAACTATAAAAATAATATAGAGAACTTACAAAAATAATTTTTGCAGAGGTTTGAGAGAGAATTCTTCAAGTTTTTGGTGTACAAAATTTGTGAACTAGGCTATGGTATTTATAGTTACAATTTTTGGTAAAGAGAAAATAAAAAAATACAAAAGTTTATATAAAAAAATAACTAGTGTCTTGTAAAAAAATTAAAAGTATTTATGGCCAGTCATGCCACCATTTCAAAATATAAATAAATAAAAGTAAAGTTAAAAGTAGGAATAAAATAAATAAAAGTGGATCTAGATCTAGTTTATATATAAAAAAATACTACTTTTTAAAATATATATATATATATATATATATATATTTCATAGTTCTAAAAATGTTAACTAACTAAATTTCTATTTTTATTTAATTATTAAATACGAATTTTGATAAATATAAATATATATTCGGTATTTATAAAATTATAATTACTAAATGTGGTTTTTATTTAATTAAATTATTACTTTATAATTTTATTAGTTTTATATATGTTACTACATTTATATATACTTGTATTTATTAATTGTATAATATATTAACTAAATACAAAGTTAATATAAGTATTTTATATGTAATCATGTTATGACATAAATTTTTTTTTTATAAAAATTCTTACGCGTACGTTGTTGAATAAAATTTATTATTCGTTTAACGTTCGTTAATTTCGTATGTATATAACGACCTTTTATTAGTACTTAGAGTTTATTCATTATACTTAAATCTTTTGTTCGGGCATTATATAGATGGAAAAATGAGGGTCGTTATAGGGACGGTACTCTTCCGTCATCATGTGTTTGAAAGCGGACCATGGAAGTGCGTAGGCGGTATTCTGTCCTACGTAATCCATGTAGGTATTCCACCATGTCAAAGCAGTACCCCTGAAAGTATGTGTGGCATATTTAACTTTATCCTCTTCTGCGCAGTTGCTGATTGCGAACAAGGCTTCAACCTTCTCAGTCCACCGCTTTAGTCCAACGGGTCCTTCAGTTCCTTCAAACTCATTGGTTTTGCAGGCCATAAAAGCTTTATAGGAACATCCTACCCGGTTGCCATTGTTTCCTCCACTGCTGGAACCCGATTGGTTATTGTTGTTCATTGCATTCACCACTGTAGCCATATTTGCAGCGAAAGCTTGAAGTTCTTCTGTGTTCAATTGTTGTTGTCTAGTAGCTGGAGGAGCCATTTCCTTCAAAAATAACCGACTGAGTTAATCATATAGAATTTTAGAAGTAGCCAAAAAGTATATTGTAGCTTAATATGAACTTATTATTATAAAAGCTTTTTCTTCATATTAGCATTTTATAACTATAATAATGTTCATACTTAGCAGCTAACACACAAATTAACTACTAAAATTCTAATATGAAAAACTATGGTAAATTATTACGTTACTACGTAATAATAAGTTGTAATAATAATAATAATAATAAACCTTCCATGATTATTCTTATTATTATACAATCATAAGGAAAATTACATTGCGGATTTTCTTACAAACTTAAACACACAATATAATACATATTATACAATGCATGGAATACAGGATAGCTGCCAATGGTTCAAGAACGACGAGATTTCTTAGATGTTGACGTTGTTTCTTTCTCGGCCAAACGTTTGGATTTTCGTTTGGATAGTTCTATTTTCAATTCCTCCCAATTGGTTCTTTCGGCTAATTGTTTGGGGGCAAAACCAACAGTCGTTATACGAGCGGTCATTTTATAAACTGGTCTCTTAGGTGGTTCAGGTGGATGATCACAAACATTTTGGGTCATAATAGGTTCATCGGGTTTGGGATCGGGTATAACAGCCAAAGATTTTCCCAAATCACGTTGTGGTTCGGTAATTTTCACAACTTCTTCAGGATCCTATTCTTCGGGTTCCTCTTCGGAATCTTCTTCTGGATCCTCTTCTGGAACCTCTACTGGCAATTGTGAATCTTCCCAATTTTCCCAACAATTTTCCACTTTAATGGTAGCACCAAAAGTTAACTTTTCCGTTTGTTCATAAGTCGTACGCTTTGACTCAGCCTCCGAATCACTTGATAAGTAAATGAAATCTGAATCACTAGAGATGCTTATATGATCGGATGAAGTCATCTATCACATAATAGCAGGCACGTTAAGAGAATGATATATCTTATAATATTTATATGTTAATAATCTTATGTTTCCAACAATTATATTAAGCAATCATTTTTAAAATAATTACGGTCGAAGTCCAGACTCACTAATGCATCAAAAATCAGTTAGACACACTAATGAAAAATTTTCTGATTCTCTAAGACCAACGCTCGGATACCAATTGAAATGCCCCGTTCATATTAATTATAAACGTTTCATATTAATTGGTTTCTTCGCGAGGTTTTGACCTCTATATGAGACGTTTTTCAAATCTTGCATTCGTTTTTAAAAACAACCATAACCTTTATTATTGAATAAAGGTCTTAATGACATAATTTAGATTGTCTATCAAAGACAATCTCCTCAAATAAATAAGTTTTTACACAACCCATTACAATATGATCAAATATATTACAACAAATACTCCGAATGCAAGTTTAAACAATATAAACAATTATGCCGATTCCAAATCTTGACCTTGGGTTGGCATACGACAGCGGAAGCATTTTTAATATTCACCTGAGAATAAACATGCTTAAAACGTCAACAAAAAATGTTGGTGAGTCATAGGTTTAATTTCTATATAATAATCAAAACATTTAATAAGCCACAAGATTTCATTTAATCAAATGCGCAGGATCATTACAACTGCAAAAATCATTCATATGATGAGTCACCTGGTAACTGACCTTAACATAGAGTGGTTAAGATATCTGGCATCGTACATTCCACTATTCAAATGTATGACAAGAACCCTTCGAAGTACTAAAGCATTTCCACTATTCGAAAATGGGGTGGTTGGTGCCCGTAGATCTACCTTTAGGATTCGCGTCAATTAGTGTTTTTCACTAATTCTTAGGTTACCAAGCATAATAATAATAAGTACAGATATCCGGTATAACAAAACAGTTGTAGAATGTAGTTTCATGAACTTGTGCTTATTTTGTAAAACATTTATAAATTTGCATGTATTCTCATCCCAAAATAATTTAGATAGTAAAAATGGGACTATAACTCACTTTCATAGATTACTAATTCATCAAGAATTAGACTTGGCCACGGGTTGATTTATGAACCTATAACAATATATACATATATTAAAATATGATCGAAATATATTCACAATATTTTCTTTATTACGTGTTGATGATTTTAGTTGTCCAGTTAGCAGTCCAATGTTAGTAGTCCATAATTTGTCGTACATGAATAACTTAATATATATCTTGAATCAATCCACGACCCAGTGTATACATATCTCAGTATTGATCACAACTCAAACTATATATATATTTTGGAATCAACCTCAACCCTGTATAGCTAACTCCAACATTTGCATGTAGAGTGTCTATGGTTGTTCCGCAATATATATATATAGATGGATCGACATGATAGGTCGAAACATTGTATACGTGTCTATGGTATCTCAAGATTACATAATATACAATATAAGTTGATTAAGTTATGGTTGGAATAGATTTCTTACAAATTTTCACGTAGCTAAAATGAGTAGTTTTTACCAATTTTGTTTTACCCATCATTTCTTCGTTTCAAATCCGTTTTGAGTGATTTAAGCGGCTACGGTTTCATATTGAACTTAACTTTATGAAACTAAGCAGAAAAAGTATAGGTTTATAGTTGGAAATATAAGTTACAAGTCGTTTTTGAAAGAGGTAGTCATTTCTGTCGAAAGAACGACATCTTGATGACTATTTTGAAAAACATACTTTCACTTTGAGTTTAACCATGATTTTTGGATATAGTTTCATATTCATAAGAAAAATAATTTTCCCAGAAGTATAGCATTTAAATCAAAGTTTTTCATAGTTTTTAATTATCCAAACCAAAACAGCCCCAGGTTGTACTACGACGGCGTATATCCGGTTTTACGGTGTTCTTCATGTTTACAGGTTTTAAATCATTAAGTTAGCATATCATATAGATATAGAACATGTTTTTAATTGATTTTAAAATTTAAGTTAGAAGGATTAACTTTGTTTGCGAACAAGTTTAGAATTAACTAAACTATGTTCTAGTGATTACAAGTTTAGCTCTTCGAATAAGATAGTTTTATATGGATGAATCGAAGGATGTTATAAACATCATTACTACCTCAAGTTTTCTGGATAAACCTACTAGAAATGGGAAAAATAGATCTAGCTTCAAAGGATCCTTGAATGGCTTGAAAGTTCTTGAAGTAGAATCATGACACGAAAACAAGTTCAAGTAAGATTTCCACTTGAAATAAGATTGTTATAGTTATAGAAATTGAATCAAAGTTTGAATATGAATATTACCTTGAATAAGAAATATAACCTACTGTAAATAACAAAGGTTTCTTGATCTTAGATGATGAGTTGGAATGGATTAGAAAGCTTGGAAGTAGTCATGAAGACTTGATATGATTCTTGAAGTGTTCTTGAAAGATGGTTGTTTTTATGATGATTAAAGCTTGTAATTGAAGCTAAAAGATGGTGAAAATGCTTAGAGATGATCAAGTATGATGTTATGAGTATTTTGAGAGAGAAATTGGAGTGTAAGTATGAGAAAATGGAGTGAAGAAATGGTGTGCATTCATGAATACGTTTTTTACATTTTATAAAGGAAAAAAGATACTTAAGTTTATTTTCTTGCTAAATAATTCATGCAAGTTGACAAATGATGGTTCCCACATGATCCTTAATCATTTAAGGCTGCTAAGGAGCAGATTTTTATTAGTATAGATGAATAGTAAATACATCTAGAAGCTGCGTATTATACGAGTACAATACCATACATGTACGAGTAGAATTTTTGATGAAAATGAATGAGAATATAATTGTAAGCATTTTTGTTAACTAGAAGTACTTTGATATGTGTCTTGAAGTCTTTCAAAAGTGTATAAATACATCATAATACATTACATGTATATATATTTAACTGAGTCGTTAAGTCATCGTTAGTCGTTACATGTAAGTGTTGTTTCGAAACCTTTAGGTTAACGATGTTGTTAAATATAATTGACCCATTGTTATTACACTTAAATGAGATGTTAAATTGTTATGTTAACATGTTAACATGGTTTATTATCATATCTAATATCATATATATATATGTGTGAAATACTATTACAACGATAATCGTTACATATATGTATATTGTTTCGAAGTCTTTAAGTTAGTAGTCTCATCTTATATATATAACTCATTGTTATTATACTTAATGAGATACTTAAATATCATTTAATCAAATCATAAAAATATATATATATATATATATATATATATATATATATATATATATATATATATATATATATATATATATATCCAAATATATATTCCTTTAATTAATTATTACGATATATGACGTTCGTGAATCGTCAGACAGACTGGGTGTCCAAATGTTTGTATAAAATTCATTCCAAATAACCAAGTCTTAATGAGTTTGGTTGATTAACATGTTGGAAACATTTAATTATGTAAATATTAATCTTATATATATTAGCGGAAAAATCCGGGTCGTTACATAGTATGAGTTTGATCAATCGATAAATTAAATAATATGGCTCACACTTGTTAGTTTCTACAAGACTGATGCATAGTTGAGCGATAGCATAAATATCTTCAAGCTTTGGTTTTTCTTGCTATTCAATTCTAAAAAGCTCTAACTGCTATCTCAACATATTAATATCTTGTTTTGGAAAATATTTCTCAATAAGAAGACAAATATTATCAACATCAAACATTTTCATATCTTTTGTCGGCGGTAATTAAGAGCCAACAATTAATAATTTCATGGCTTGCTCATTGAATCTACTGTCAAGCTCCTGTAATTGTTTGTCCACAGTGCAAATAAATAAATCTACACGATAATAATACTCAATGTGTTTCCATGGCTTGGTCATTATGTTTGCGATTTATTGATTTATATAATAGATTTAAGAAAAAAACAAGTGTTAAGTTTATACCAATAATCAATATATTTTTATAGTTCTATATTATTAAAAGAATACTTAATACTTTTGCATAAAACGATTTCACGCTGAAGATAACGCAGATAAATAAAAATTAAATATGTCAAAGACATCACACACAGTAAAAAAACGTCTCATGTGTAACACCCCGTCATAATCGACTAACGGTGATGTTAACTCTGGTCCCAGTGCTTTGCTTGACTTCTAAGCTAATTTCTACAGCGGAAGCAATCAATACCTGAGATAAAACATGCAAAATGGGTCAACATAAAGTTGAGTGAATCTACAGGTTTAAGTAAATAGTTCATCATATGTTTCATAAAACATCCATAAATCGTTTATTGAAAATCAGTTATCAAAATCGTTTATCAGTAGTCGGTATCCGAAAATCAGTATAAAACCACCAAGGTTTAATGTCACAAGTTTGCATACAACAATGTGAAGTGTTAAACTGTTTGTAATCCGCGATGTCATGTTTCAATTGAGTGTGACATCAAAAAGGTTTATTTCAAATATTTGTAGACATTGCCATGTCTAGTTTCTAGTTCGTAAACCACATGTTTAAGTAGCATAAAGCACAGTCTGAAAAACAGTATTTAGTGTAATAATTCTTTGTTAACATTTATCGTAAGTTAGGTCACGAGATTTCTTTGTAAGCTTCGTAAAAGTATACATTTATCATGAACACTTGACTATAAGACTTTAACTTGCGGATAGCTCATTCGTTACGCGTCTTCCTTTTACCCTTTCTAAGCATACACTGATCAAGTGTACAAGTTACAACAGAATAAGCACCCCGTGCGTTGGGCGAGGTTTGTCAAACCTAACGGTACCATCCCTATGAGTCGAGCTTACGTAAAGTAATTAATATAATCAAGCTAAGAGATTTTTGATCTAAACTCATATGTATATTCGTTTAAGTTACTCATGCCTAATATGTAAAACATTTGAAATAACATGTTGTAAGTAACTAGAGGGAGGGTGAATAGTTACTTGATACGTTTTTAACACTTTCTCGATTGATCACCAAATTCGATTTAACTTTGATCAACCAACTCAACTCAAACTTGATGTGTGTAGTGTATATGTTCAAAATGATAAATGAAATAATGTAAAGAACATAGACATAAGGATTTATAGTGGTTCGGGTGGATGTTAACTAATCCACCTTAATCCACTCCCCGATTACACTAATCAGGATTTGTTGCTTCACTAGCACTTTTCTCCAAACCCGGTGGAGATCCGATTTACAAGTCTTCAACTTCTTTGGTAGACAATAAACCTAATCTTTCTATCCCTTTGAAAGATCAACTCTAACCTAGATCAACTTTTCTTCACATTGGACAAGTATTAATCTCCAAATAAGATTAATCAACTTCCTAAGTCCCTTTAAGGAAGTAGATCGCTAAGCAAGCCTATGCTTCTACTAATTGAACTTACAGGACTTATACACTTTGCAATGATGATCCTAACACAATACTAGGACATACATCACAATAAGTAAACTCACAAGATTAATGATTTTGATTAGTAAGTTTACAACAACCCAATTCTATATCTCTAAGATTATAGAATCTTCTCTTGCTTGATCACATTTGATTAGTAATTGATGCACTTGTGATCACTGGAAATAAGCCTTTGAAATATGCAAGAGGGTCAGCTTCAAATGCTCTTAAATGATTGCCTTTTATAGTGGAATTTAAAAAGTAGCCATTGACACACGGTTGCCTTCATGATTGACCGTGGTGCGACCGTGCGTACTCCAGTCCAAATTTAGTATCCGTTGTATAGCCGTTTGACTCAAATTTGAACACCACATTTTGGCACCTTTACTCCTTCTAGCACCTGCAAAAGAAACCAAACATCATATACAAGTACTATATGCATTAAGTGTGTGAGATTTGGTCTTAATGCATGAAAGTGACTAATCATTCCAAAAGTGGCAAACCTAACATTCTTGGAGAAGTGTCTTGATTGATATTTTGGGAAATCTCAGTTTGGTGAAGACTTAGTTAGTCACTTTAATGCCCTTGGTTCAATTATAAATACTAGTCACTATGTCATTAACTTCCTAGTTTCAATTAATCACAAGTCATGTTCTTTTTGAGTTTAGTTTAGAGATTAATTGAATAATGTCTCTATAAGATAATCATGAAATATGTAGAGACATCAAAGTTAAGTCATAAGCAATCACCCTTAGTTACTTAGACTAGACCAAATAGACAATTGACTATACTTTCATTGTGAACCATATTACACTTAATCTATTAGAGTAGGTTAGCTACTTGAATCCTAACTAGTGAGCACATAGCAAACATATTAATCAAGTTGACAAGCTGAGTATTAATCATATTGGCAAGTAACAAGTAATACTCACATATAAAGAGATAGTTATTCTAGAATCAATCAAATAGATACTTGAACAACTTATAATTCAAGCTTTAACAAGTTTAAGTGCAATATAACATATTGATTGATTAATGTGTAAGCACACATTAATGTCCAACACATGCACAAGGGAAGAGCAATCTCTAGTTAGGACTTGGTGACCATCCTAAATGTATCTAAGTGTGTTTTAGGATTACAAGTCATTACTAGTTAACCTTGAGAGCATTGTTCCTCATTTAGCCTTAATTAATCACTAAGTCATTTCTAATAGCAATTATTGTTGTAGTGACATTGGCTTAAGTGTGTTGGTACTTGATGATCATACTAAGAATATCTAGATAAGAATTAAGATCACAAGTTGTTGATTAACACTTATATGTTATGCCTAATCTTGGTTAATTTGTCATTAAAGTGTCATTAGGTGTAATTAATCACAATCAGTGTTTTTATGACCAAAACTCAATTGAGTATGGAGAAGGCATCTATTCTAAGCATGTTGAGAAAGGTTTTATGAATTATAGATGTCGGGAACTAGTCAAACTTTATTTGGTCAAAAATGATAACAGAGAAAACTGCGGTCGCACTGCGGTTGACCGTGGTGGCGACCGTGCAACTTGTTTTCACAAAGCTGCGTTGCAATTCAGTTTGAGATTTCACGGTTGACTATGCGGTCGACCGTACCTCGACCGTGTGTTTAGCTGAACTTTTAATTTCATTCTTTAACTTATGTTTTACTTGGTCGTTTGTAAGATAAAGTATGGATTAGTGACCTTGCGTGTTTTATGTTAAGATGTCAGTCATCACTTATGCATATGTGTGTGTCATCATCAAAATATATTCTTTGGTTAATCATACTTAAGTTTATCGTTTAGTGCATTAACCAACTGATAAGGCTAAAAAGGAACATATATTTCATAGCAAAATCCCCCAAGAAAGACAAGATTTTAGTTGCAATTGTTCCATTTTCAAGTAATATTCGTTTATTTTAAATAAGTGCGAAGACAAAAGGCGAAAACGACGATTTGAAGACAAAAGGGTCCAAAAAGCTAAAAAGTACAAGATACAATTAAAAAGGTTCAAATTATTGATGAAGAACGTCTAAAAATGACAAGAGTACAAGTTACAAAACGCAAAGTACAAGATATTAAATTGTACGCAAGGACGTTCGAAAATCCGGAACCGGGACATGAGTCAACTCTCAACGCTCGACGCAACGGTGTAAAAATTACGAGTCAACTATGCACAAGAATAAAATATAATATTTAAATAATTCATAATAAGAATAATATTAAATAATAAAAAGTTGTTAATTGAGTATAGTTCAGGGGTCATAAATGAAAATTCAAATTTATAATTTGCCTATAAAAGGCTATGTAATTGATCGATAGAAGCATACTTTTTTTTTCGATCATATTTTCTATACCTTTTTCTATCTTTTTCTTATTTATCAATATCAATTATCAATATCTATATTCTATATCTCTATCATAATGTTAACTTTATAAGATATAACAATAATCTTAATTTTAATTTTAAATTATGATAATAATAAGATTTATGATAGAGATCGTTTGAGTGTGTAAGTCGAAATTCTGTCCGTGTAACGCTACGATATTTTTAATCATTGTAAGTTATGTTCAACCTTTTTACATTAATGTATCGTAACTAAGTTATTATTATGCTTATTTGAGCCGAAGTAATCGTGATGTTGGGCTAAAATATTAAGAAGGGGTTATTGAACTTTGGACCATAATTAAGGTTTGGGCAAAAGACCAACACTTGTGGAAATTGAACTATTGACTATTAATAGATGGGGGGTATTGTCTAATTGAGTGACAACTCATTGGAGTCTGTCGAACCTATCTTCAAATTAATTAACTTAATAATTAATAATGATTATGGTTGTCCTATTTAGTGATGTTCATATGGAATCTGTTATAATCATTTAATTAATCAATTGGGTTGGGTAATTGATTATTCATTCTGATCAAGTGGATGAATTAATATTCATAAACTAATTAAAACAGGGGTGGATTACATACAGTGATAACTGGTGTAATTGTTGACAGAAGTGATAACTGCGTCACAGTTTAAATCCTTAATCAGTTGGAATATTTGACTTCGGGTATAAGGGTAATTTGACGAGGATACTCGCACTTTATTTTTATGACCGATGGACTATTATGGACAAAAACCAGATAGACGTATCAAATAAACCAGGACAAAGGACAATTAACCCATGGTAATAAATTAAAATCAACACGTCAAACATCATGATTACGGAAGTTTAAATAAGCATAATTCTTTTATTATATTTCTCATCGTATCTTTATTTACTGTCATTTTATTACTCGCAATTTTATTTACTGTCATTTTATTTATTGTCATTATTTTACGCACTTTAATTATCGTCATTTATCTTTACGCTTAAAATATAGAATCGACAAACCGGTCATTAAACGGTAAAACCCCCCTTTTATAATAATATTACTACTTATATAATTATATATATTTTGTATAAATATAGTTAAAAATATAGTAAGTATCACCAGCTCCCTGTGGAACGAACCGGACTTACTAAAAACTACACTACTCTACGATTAGGTACACTGCCTATAGTGTTGTAGCAAGGTTTAGGTATATCCCATCCGTAAATTAATAAAACTTGTGTCATATTTTGTAGTATTTTGTATTAAAAATAATACTATTTCGTACCCTCACGCTACATCATCAAGTTTTTGGCGCCGCTGCCGGGGAGCGCTAAAACGCTATATTTTTAATTATAATAATATTGAAATAAAATATAATAATATAATAATATTGAAATAGAATATAATAATATAATAATATTGAAATAGAATATAATAATATAATAATATTTTAGAATATATTTTGAATCGTAAAAGTTTTAAAAAGTCGTATTTATTAAATACTTCAGGGGTATATTATGTAAATTGTAATTAATAATTTCTATCATGTCGCTTTCATGTGAATAGTAAATTAATTAATTTCTTTTCATTTACTATTCATGAATAGTAAATGAATTAAAAAAAAAGTTTTGAAAAAAAAATAATAATTATAAAAAAAAGTATTAATTTGTAAAAAAAATCATTTTTAAAAAAAAAAAAAAATTGTAAAAAAAAAAAACGTTTTTTTTTTAGAAAAAAAAAATTCGTTTTTAAAAAAAAAACGTAAAAAAAAAAAAAAAAACTTAAAAAAAAAAAACGTAAAAAAAAAAAAAATTATTAAAAAAATATATATATTTTTTAAGATTTTGTCTATAAAAAAAAAATTTGTTTTTTTTTAGTTTTATTACCTTTAGATTTTTAGACTATAGTCGCAACTTTTAGTATTAAGTTTAGTTTTGCCATAGTTATTTTTACTTCTAGAATTTTTAGGCTTTGCCGTAAAATCCCTTAAGTGCTTATTCCTTAGATTAAGTTTTAGGTGCTTTAGAATTTTACGACGCCGTATTTCGCACTACTTTCTTATTTTTATTTTTCGACGCCTATTTTTCGACCTTTTTATGTTTCGACCTTTTTCGACGCGCAATCTTTTTCTTTCTTATTTCTCGCCATTCTAATTTTTAGGACTTAGATTTTTTTCTACTTCTTCTCTAAATTTCTTAAAATTACGAAAATTTATTTTAAGTGGTTAAATTGATAGACATCAAAATTTTCTGGTTCGTAGTAATAGTTGGATTTGTACGTGGACCGGGTTATTGGAGCCAAACAGTACTCAATTATATTGAGACCAAACGAATCCTGCCCCTCTGCTGCATCTTTTGGCTATTCGAAACGTGGGCAAAATCAGAAAAGTCAATTGATTGGACAACTTATATAAGTTTTTCTTATTTTTATAACTAATAGGATATTCTGTGAATGCACCGAGCAAAACGTTCACCACCTTTCATACGTTCACCACCTGTAACTCGATCAAGACATCTAGCAAATATTGTCGCCGTTGATTTTTCTTTAGAATCGTCATCTAGTCGAACAAGAACTCCAACTCAAATTTCCGATAATCCATCTTTTGAACCCGACTTCACAATTAAGAACCCGGAGCATATTCAAGGACAATTCCAAGATCCTGAACCACTAATTATTCCTCCTGAGCCACAAACCATTAAATCAGAATCCTCTAGTGATTCGTATTCAACAAATTCAATTATGGAAGTAACGGAACCTCTAAGTATGGAAGATCGAATGAGAGCCACACGCACGGGCCAAGGTCACGCCATTATTAAGCCAGAAGTTAATGCGCCAGATTATGAAATCAAAGGACAAATTCTACACATGGTAACTAACCAATGCCAATTCAGTGGTGCACCGAATGAAGATCCTAACGAACACCTTCGTACGTTTAAAAGAATTTGTACACTATTCAAAATCCGAGAAGTGGAAGATGAGCAGATCTATCTCATGTTGTTTCCCTGGACTTTAAAGGGAGAAGCCAAAGATTGGTTAGAATCGTTACCTGAAGGGGCGATTGACACATGGGATGTTTTAGTTGAAAAATTTCTTAAACAATTCTTTCCGGCATCCAAAGCCGTGAGACTTCAAGGAGAAATTGTTACGTTCGCGCAAAAGCCAAATGAAACTCTATATGAGGCGTGGACAAGATTTGGAAAGTTGTTGAGAGGATGTCCTCAACACGGTTTAGACACTTATCAAATAGTACAAATATTCTACCAAGGTGTCAACGTTGCTACACGAAAAGACATCGACATAACAGCTGGTGGTTCCATTATGAAGAAAACCGCAACTGAAGCTTACAAAATTATTGATAACACAGCCTCCCACTCTCATGAGTGGCATCAAGAAAAAGATATTTTTCGTTCATCTAAAGCGGCTAGAGCCGATTCTAGCCATGACTTTGATTCCGTTTCCGCAAAAATAGATGCTTTCGAAAGACGAATGGAAAAGATGAATAAAGATATTCACGCAATACGAATCAGTTGTGAGCAATGCGGTGGACCACACTTAATGAAAGACTGTCACATTGAACAAACGATGGAACAACGTGAGAATGTTGTCTACATGAACCAAAGGCTGGAAAATAGTTATCAGAATAATTATCAACCGCCAAGGCCAAACTTCAATCGAAATCAAAACATTCTTTACAATCCAAAAGGACCCGACAATAACTCGTATAACCAACAAGGTCCGAATAACCAACCAACTCAAAACAACACTTTCAATCAACAAAGACCTGGCTTGTATAAACCACCACAACAAACCGACGAGAAGAAGTCAAATCTGGAAGAAGTGGTATTTAAGCTAGTTGAATCTCAAACACAATTTATTGAAACTCAAACCCAAACGAATGAGAGGTTTGAGCAGTCATTTAGAACTCAACAAGCTTCCATTTTGAATCTAGAAAAACAAGTAGGTACTCTTGTTAGATTGATGAGTGAAAGGGAACAAGGAAAGCTACCGAGTAATAATGAAGTAAATCCTCGGAATGAAAATGTTAACATGATATCAACAAATTCTGAAAAACCAATACCAGAAGATGGGAAAGTTTTAGATGTAAGTAACAATGAAGAAGTTACACCACCACCACCACCCGAGTATGTAAAGCCAGTGGTGGCACCATACAGACCACCCATCCCGTTTCCAAGAAAAGGAGTTGAGTATGAGCAAGTAATAGGTAATAAAGTTTGTGATACCTCTGGAAAGAAGAAGAAGAAGAAGAATAAAAAAGTGCAAGAAACAAAAACAGTAGAAGTAAACCCGGTGAAGACAGTTCCACCAAATCCTCCACCTAGGGTAGGTGATCCGGGTGAATTTATTGTTCCTTGTCTACTTAGTGACTGTGTCATGTATGATGCACTAGCAGATTTAGGTTCAAGTGTGAGTGTTATGCCTCTTTCATTATATAAGAGATTAGGTGTAGGTGAGTTAACTCCAACGGATATGAGTGTTCGACTCCTTGATCAAACCATTAAGCACCCAGTTGGAATTGCTGACAACCTACCCGTTCAAGTAGGTAATTTAACCTTTCTAGTCGAATTCATTGTCATTGACATAGAAGAGGACTCAAACGTTCCTCTAATTTTAGGTCGACCATTCTTAGCGTCCACCGGGGCGTTATTTGATGTAAGAAAGGGTAGAATGACACTTAGTAATGATGAGAAATCGATCACCTTTATGATTCGAAAGTCTAAATATCCACAAACCAAAACCGTTGAACCGACAAAAACGATTGGTAAGAACCATGTTGTTTTACCAACTCCAACGGTAATGCTTAACAATAATAGAACGCCTAAGTGTGGGGAAAATGAAGTAACACCTAATGATGACTTGATAATAAAGAACCCCATAGTTGATACGAAATTAAATAACCCCGTTATTAACAGTTCAATGAAGAAACTTTTTAAACGGGTTATTGATGCTAAAAGTAAGGGAAACTTTAGGTTATATAACCGGTTAGTATCCAATCTGTCGCCTAAAGAAAAGGCGAAGCTAGTTGAATTTATGGATATTACGGAAAAAGCTGGTCACTGGCTTAAAGCAAAAGTCACAGATATGCAAGTTGATTATGGTCCAAGAGAAATTGACGATGAAGTTAATCACAATTTCGACACCACATCTACCTAAGTGTGAGGAGATTCAAATATTCTAAAAAGAAAATGCTGTTTGGAGTTAGTTGTTCTGTTCTCGTGTAGTTCCGAGAATGGAATTCGATTGGTCTTTTCCGCTAGCAGACACTAAAGAACTAGTTTTCTCCCCCATTCTGAATTTTTTTTTGTTTTTTAGGTTTTATATGAAATTAATATGTTTTCTTTTTAAGTTTTGTGTGAATTTAAAAACAAAAATTTACTTTATTTCATTAAGTTGAAAAAAAATGATTTCTAAAATTCGTCGTGAGTTGAAGACTAGGCCGTTGAGCCGAAATTACTTTACCCGAGGGCGGGGCGAAAAATTTTTTCATCATTATTTTTAATTTTATTGATTTAAAGTATGCCAAAAAAAAATATATTTGATTTTATAAATTTTTGAACGTGGGGTAATATACCCAACTTTAAAAATATGTATATATGTTCGTATTTTATCATGTAAACAACAGGGTAAAACAACGCACTTTCAAAGACTAACATTAAGTTCAGCAAAAGGTACTGATTTTGACGACAAGATGCAAAACAACAAATGTGATATAATAAATGAAGGAATGAACGATGAGGCGCGCCATCTATCATTCGACGAGCTTTGTAATTACAAACTGGGTATTTTTAATCACTTTTCTACACTAATCACCCTCATGAATTAATAATTATAGTCTGATTTCATGCAAATGAGGGCATTGCATGATCTCAAGTGTGGGGAAGGGTTATAAATTCTCTCGGGTTTATACTTGGCTCATTTTCTAAATATTATAAAAATTTTAAAATTTTTTAACTAAATGAATTCAAAATCATGTTTATACATATTTATGAACGATAAAACTAGGTGTTAATGCCGAAATTATCGTTACCTCGGAAAGGACATAAATTGAGAAACAACCTAAAATGCTTGAATTCATTTAAAATGGAATAAAGGAGAATAAAAAGGCAAAGAAAGAAACTAAGTGTGGGGAGAATGTACCAAGTTATTCAATTAAAAATTATCTATCACATATCTTTGTACAAGATTATTGCAGGTACTTTTGTTTTGGATGATACTAATCAGTTTTACCCGGTTTACTGTAATATATTTGAAAGAAAGATGGATCTACACAATGAATCAATTCCATCATTAAAAGGAAGTAAAGTCTTCCGAAAAAGACACGCGCTTCTTGATTTAGGTCAAGAAGTTGTCGTCCAGACCAGCTGTAGGTTGACGAAAAATCTAGAAAAGTCATCTCTAAAATCAGCAGGAAATCCACGGACCTCAGCATCAAACAGGGTCGCCAAGTGGTCAGATTTATCCTAACCATGAGAAGGATTTATCTCGTACAATGGGGAGGCACCGTGCAAATTAGCTTGATAAGACTAATGAATCAGATCCCCAGAAAGGATAATCTCCTTAAAGATCAAAAATCAGCTTTTAAGACTGATATTACTCAATCCTAGAGATTGACCTTAAAGATTGAGAATTCAAACTCATGGAATTCAATGATATCTAAACTCGAGCTTGAACGAGAAAATATTTTAATCAAAAATACAAACCGATTTGTTTTCTGAAAACCCATTTTCAATACGTTCATTACCATTGAACGTAAAATCCTAGGAATTCACCTGGAATTCATTAGGTCACCTGAACAAAATCGGGTGTCAACCGTAAGAACGGTGGTTGCATAGCATGGTCGGAGACAGGACCTTGTGCCAGACCGAAAAATTATAGGATGATCTTTACTATTGCTCCTACCAAGGATAGTACTAGCATCCGACACGTTTTTAGACCATAATCAAATGCATGTCACGGGACATTGCCTTAACAGTTTCTTGTTCATCGCTTTCCTTTACAACCGGACGGTAGTTTACCGAAAGGTAATATACGGAACAAGTAAACTGGATGTGTGCTTTCCGATACCGGGATAGCAGTGGATTACACGAGCCTAAAAGTTTTAGCCAAAATAATGATCCACAAATATATTTTGCAACACCAATGATGGATCAAATCAGAAAACTTGTCTAGGGTAAAATCTAGCTTGAATTTTCAAAAGATTAAATGTTTTCATAAAGATCCAATTTCCTTAAAGGATCTAAATTTTTATAGTCATGTGGGACTGTAAACCGCCTTTCAAATGTGCACTTTGCTTTGGAAACCGAAAGTAAATCGGCTATTTGATTGCAAGTGTCGTTGACCTAAACCCAAGGCAACTGTGGATGACACACCCACCTTTAACCATGGTTCTATTGTTAATATCATTGTTTATACCGCTCTATCAAAATCACTGATGTACAAAGTATGAAGAATAAAGAAGTGATTCGTGTGATGTATTATATTATTTCAAGACTGTATTGCTTGAGGACAAGCAACGCTCAAGTGTGGGGATATTGATAAGGCTAAAAAGGAACATATATTTCATAGCAAAATCCCCCAAGAAAGACAAGATTTTAGTTGCAATTGTTCTATTTTCAAGTAATATTCGTTTATTTTAAATAAGTGCGAAGACAAAAGGCGAAAACGACGATTTGAAGACAAAAAGGTCCAAAAAGCTAAAAAGTACAAGATACAATTAAAAAGGTTCAAATTATTGATGAAGAACGTCTAAAAATGACAAGAGTACAAGTTACAAAATGCAAAGTACAAGATATTAAATTGTACGCAAGGACGTTCGAAAATCCGGAACCGGGACATGAGTCAACTCTCAACGCTCGACGCAACGGTGTAAAAATTACGAGTCAACTATGCACAAGAATAAAATATAATATTTAAATAATTCATAATAAAAATAATATTAAATAATAAAAAGTTGTTAATTGAGCATAGTTCAGGGGTCATAAATGAAAATTCAAATTTATAATTTGCCTATAAAAGGCTATCTAATTGATCGATAGAAGCATACTTTTTTTTTCGATCATATTTTCTATACCTTTTTCTATCTTTTTCTTATTTATCAATATCAATTATCAATATCTATATTCTATATCTCTATCATAATGTTAACTTAATAAGATATAACAATAATCTTAATTTTAATTTTAAATTATGATAATAATAAGATTTATGATAGAGATCGTTTGAGTGTGTAAGTCGAAATTCTGTCCGTGTAACGCTACGCTATTTTTAATCATTGTAAGTTATGTTCTACCTTTTTACATTAATGTATCGTAACTAAGTTATTATTATGCTTATTTGAGCCGAAGTAATCGTGATGTTGGGCTAAAATATTAAGAAGGGGTTATTGAACTTTGGACCATAATTAAGGTTTGGGCAAAAGACCAACACTTGTGGAAATTGAACTATTGACTATTAATAGATGGGGGGTATTGTCTAATTGAGTGACAACTCATTGGAGTCTGTCGAACCTATCTTCAAATTAATTAACCTAATAATTAATAATGATTATGGTTGTACTATTTAGTGATGTTCATATGGAATCTGTTATAATCATTTAATTAATCAATTGGGTTGGGTAATTGATTATTCATTCTGATCAAGTGGATGAATTAATATTCATAAACTAATTAAAACAGGGGTGGATTACATACAGTGATAACTGGTGTAATTGTTGACAGAAGTGATAACTGCGTCACAGTTTAAATCCTTAATCAGTTGGAATATTTGACTTCGGGTATAAGGGTAATTTGACGAGGATACTCGCACTTTATTTTTATGACCGATGGACTATTATGGACAAAAACCAGATAGACGTATCAAATAAACCAGGACAAAGAACAATTAACCCATGGTAATAAATTAAAATCAACACGTCAAACATCATGATTACGGAAGTTTAAATAAGCATAATTCTTTTATTATATTTCTCATCGTATCTTTATTTACTGTCATTTTATTACTCGCAATTTTATTTACTGTCATTTTATTTATTGTCATTATTTTACGCACTTTAATTATCGTCATTTATCTTTACGCTTAAAATATAGAATCGACAAACCGGTCATTAAACGGTAAAACCCCCCTTTTATAATAATATTACTACTTATATAATTATATATATTTTGTATAAATATAGTTAAAAATATAGTAAGTATCACCAGCTCCCTGTGGAACGAACCGGACTTACTAAAAACTACACTACTCTACGATTAGGTACACTGCCTATAGTGTTGTAGCAAGGTTTAGGTATATCCCATCCGTAAATTAATAAAACTTGTGTCATATTTTGTAGTATTTTGTATTAAAAATAATACTATTTCGTACCCTCACGCTACATCATCACCAACATTCAACTGACATTCTCCCCCTTTTTGATGATGACAAACATACAAGTGATGAGGGACATTTTGCTATAAATACGCAAGTGTTAACAATCACTTGTATCCATCTTTCTCCCCCCTTTTGTCGAAGTAAAAAGGTTAGCTCCCCCTAGAACTAAGCTCGCCCTTAGAGCAAAACTCCCCCTTAAATTGTGCACGTTGGAAAACATATAATAAAACATAACAAGCACAGATTTTATTTAAAGCACGAAACATAGTGATGCATATATGAAAATATGCATGGAGGGTACAACAATGACTTTTATCCTAATATGCTTGAAAGTAGCTCTTTGTGGAATTAAGCATGGGTGATGATGCATTTGGTTCCTGAGGGAGATGTGAGGTTCAGTGCGTTGAGATACTTGAACAGAAACGTCAAGCGGTGACCATAGGGATAGGATTGCGTAGGATCTTGTTTAAGATCTTGTATCCTGGAAGCCATTATGTTGGCAAGATTTACTTGTATGGACTTGGTTAAGCACCACATGAGTCCAAGTTCAGTCGTGGATACTTTATCATCATCTTCTTTTCTGAAGAAGATGTTATGACTTATGATCATTTTGCATGTCCCATACTCTAGTCGAATGTCATTGTCAAAGACTACTTCTTGACAGAGAGTACTTAGTTTTAGTTCTGGATTAATGAAGAGTGTGGTTAATGCTCTTCTTGGAATGAACTTGGGAAGGAGTTGTATATGATTCTTCGTATCATAAAACTCAGCTCCTTTTGTTGGCACTCTAAGGATGTAGCCAAATTGTTTAAGTTTCATCACATGGTCTTGATCAAGCAGAGTGAATTTTACCCTTCAATCAGAGGTGAATTCAAACTTTGAATAGAATTGCTTGACAAGCAAAGGAAATGTGTAGGTTTTGAGTGAAAGAAATAATCCCCATCCAATTTTTTCAAACTCACTTTGAAGAGTAGGATAGTCATAGAATACTTCATGTTCTTCTTGGATGTGTCTTGGATCATCTTGAGTGTTCTTCTTTTCATCACATGGAAGTTTGTTGAGAGTTTTTATCATTTTGAGATTTGAGTGATGTTTGGAATTTGAGAAGATAAAGGGTTTTCAAGAGCTCATTGCTTTGGAGTGCAAGATGTTCTTTAAGATTTCTCAATTTAAAGAATCTTGAGTGAATGATTTCCATCCATTTTGAGTAATTGTTTTGTTCAAGAATTTTAAAGATGGAGTTAAATTTAATTGCTTTTGGATATTGTTTGTAAGATAGTGATATTGATTTGCTATTGGTGTGAAATGTCCCATTCATATTGATTATAAACGTTCCATATTAATTGATTTCGTTGCGAAGTTTTGACCTCTATATGAGACATTTTTCAAAGACTGCATTCATTTTTAAAACAACCATAACCTTTATTTTATCAATAAAGGTTTTAAAAACATTACGTAAATTATCAAATAATGATAATCTAAAATATACTATTTACACACGACCATTACATAATGGTTTACAATAGAAATATATTACATCGACATATGTTTCTTGAATGCAGTTTTTACACAATATCATACAAACATGGACTTCAAATCTTGTCCTTATTTTAGTATGCAACAGCGGAAGCTCTTAGTATTCACCTAAGAATAAATATGCTTTAAACGTCAACAAAAATGTTAGCGAGTTATAGGTTTAACCTATATATATCAAATCGTAACAATAGACCACAAGATTTCATATTTCAATACACATCCCATACATAGAGATAAAAATCATTCATATGGTGAACACCTGGTAACCGACATTAACAAGATGCATATATAAGAATATCCCTATCATTCCGGGACACCCTTCGGATATGATATAAATTTCGAAGTACTAAAGCATCCGGTACTTTGGATGGGGTTTGTTAGGCCCAATAGATCTATTTTTAGGATTCGCGTCAATTAGGGTGTCTGTTCCCTAATTCTTAGATTACCAGACTTAATAAAAAGGGGCATATTCGATTTCGATAATTCAACCATAGAATGTAGTTTCACGTACTTGTGTCTATTTTGTAAATCATTTATAAAACCTGCATGTATTCTCATCCCAAAAATATTAGATTTTAAAAGTGGGACTATAACCCACTTTCACAGATATTTCCTTCCTCGGAAATAAGACTTGGCCACGGATCGATTCACGAACCTATACAAATATGTACATATATATCAAAGTATGATCAAAATATAATTACAACCATTTTTATTATGTTTTAAAGATTTGAGTGTATTAAGTCAGCTGTCCTCGTTAGTAACCTACAACTAGTTGTCCACAGTTAGATGTACAGAAATAAATCGATATATATATATATATATATATATATATATATATATATATATATATATATATATATATATATATATATATATATATATATATATTATCTTGAATCAATCCACGACCCAGTGTATACACGTCTCAGGCTAAATCACAACTCAAAGTATATATATTTTTAGAATCAACCTCAACCCTGTATAGCTAACTCCAACATTACTGCATATAGAGTGTCTATGGTTGTTCCAAATAATATATATACATGGGTCGATATGATATGTCAAAACATTTGCATACCTGTCTATGGTATCCTAAGATTACATAATATATTAGAATACATGTATAATACAATATAAGTTAGCTAGGATATGATTTGTATAGATTTGTTAAACATTTCCCGTAGCTAAAAAGATAAAAAATATCCAATCTTGTTTTACCCATAACTTCTTCATTTTAAATTCGTTTTGAGTGAATCAAATTGATATGGTTTCATATTGAACTCTAATTTAAGAATCCAAACAGAAAAATTATAGGTTTATAGTCAGAAATTTAAGTTACATGTCAATTACTAAAGAGGTAGTCATTTCCGTCGAAAGAACGACATCTTGATGACCATTTTGAAAAACATACTTTCACTTTGAGTTTAACCAAGATTTTTGGATATAGTTTCATGTTCATATGAAAAATCATTTTCCTAGAAGAACAACTTTTAAATCAAAGTTTATCATAGTTTTTAATTATCCAAACCAAAACAGCCCCCGGTTTCACTACGACGGCGTATATCCGATTTTATGGTGTTCATCGTGTTTCCAGGTTTTAAATCATTAAGTTAGCATATCATATAGATATAGAACATGTGTTTAGTTGATTTTAAAAGTCAAGTTAGAAGGATTAACTTTTGTTCGCGAACAAGTTTAGAATTAACTAAACTATGTTCTAGTGATTACAAGTTTAAACCTTCGAATAAGATAGCTTTATATGTATGAATCGAATGATGTTATGAACATCATTACTACCTCAATTTTTCTGGATAAAACTACTGAAAATGAGAAAAATGGATCTAGCTTCAAATGATCCTTGGATGGCTTGAAAGTTCTTGAAGCAGAATCATGACACGAAAACAGTTCAAGTAAGATTTTCACTCGAAATAAGATTGTTATAGTTGTAGAAATTGAATCAAAGTTTGAATATGAATATTACCTTGAATTAGAAAGATAACCTACTGTAAATAACAAAGGTTCCTTGATCTTAGATGATTACTTGGAATGGATTAGAAAGCTTGGAAGTAGACTTGCAAACTTGGAAGTATTCTTGATTTTTATGAAACTATACTTATGGAATTTATGAAGAACACTTAGAACTTGAAGATGGAACTTGAGAGAGATCAATTAGATGAAGAAAATTGAAGAATGAAAGTGTTTGTAGGTGTTTTTGGTCGTTGGTATATTTATTAGATATAAAGGATATGTAATTTTGTTTTCATGTAAATAAGTCAGGAATGATTACTAATATTTTTGTAATTTTATGAGATATTTCATGCTAGTTGCCAAATGATGGTTCCCACATGTGTTAGGTGAATCACATGGGCTGCTAAGATCTGATCATTGGAGTGTATATACCAATAGTACATACATCTAAAAGCTGTGTATTGTACGAGTACGAATACGGGTGCATACGAGTAGAATTGTTGATGAAACTGAACGAGGATGTAATTGTAAGCATTTTTGTTAAGTAGAAGTACTTTGATATGTGTCTTGAAGTCTTTCAAAAGTGTAAGAATAAATATCAAAACACAACATGTATATACATTCTAATGGAGTCGTTAAGTCTTCGTTAGTCGTTACATGTAAGTGTTGTTTTGAAACCTTTAAGTTAACGATCTCAATTAATGTTGTTAACCCAATATTTATTATATCAAATGAGATGTTAAATTATTATATTATCATGATATTATGATGTATGAATATCTCTTAATATGATATATATACATTAAAATATCGTTACAACGATAATCGTTACATATAAGTCACGTTTCGTAATTCTTGAGTTAGTAGTCTTGTTTTTACATATGTAGTTCATTGTTAACACACTTAATGATATATTTAAATATCATTTTATCATGTTAAATATAGTGTATCAATATCTTAATATGATACATATATATTTAGTAGACGTTATCATAACGATAATCGTTATATATATCATTTAGAGTTTCTTAACTTAGTAATCTCATTTCTTATGTATATCACACATTGTTAATATACTTAGTGAGATACTTACTCATAATAATCTCATATCAACCATATATATATGTCTATATATACCACAACATGTAGTTTTTACAATTTTGTAACGTTCGTGAATCAACTTGGGTGATCAATTGTCTATATGAAACTTATTTCATTTAATCAAGTCTTAACAAGTTTTATTGCTTAACACGTTGGAAATATTTAGTCATGTAAATATCAATCTCAATTAATATATATAAACATGGAAAAGTTCGGGTCACTACATGGTGTGTATTTAATGAACCTTGAATGAATTGCAGTCAATCTGCGGTCACTGTCATGGTCAGCCGTGCATGCGACCGCATGTTATCTGCAACACATTTTTAGTTATTTAATTCTTCATATTTTTGAGTAAGATCAAGGCATTACAATATTCGAATGCGTTATATCTACATTCAACCATAGAGTCATAGCATAATTGTCTTACACATTCCTTACCACAATTATCATTCTTCAAGGAATTCTTAGATTGATTCACTTGAATTTTCATCCTCCATATCGCTTGTCTTGCAGGTCAACTTCTTTATTACCCCTTTCATCATCTTCACAATTTTTGACTCTTTTTTGAGATTCTTAATTTGTTCCTTGTAGATTTTGTCCATCTTTGCCATTATCTTACACTCTTGAACTTGTTCATCCGCTTCTTCGTCTTCACTGTCAGGTATCTCAGTATTTTCTCTACTGGTCCCTGATTCACCTGACGTTCTTTTTCGTTTTCGGGTGGTTACTTCTGAGGTTTTTGGTCCTTTGAATATGGCAAGTGTAGGTTGATGAAAGTTATCACTTGTGACACCCAAATAGTCAAACACTTTATTGAGATGTAGTCCATATGATAATGCACGAGTGGTTTCCGTAACAGTTCCGTTCATCCTCGATGCCATGAGATATGCCATGTTTACTTTGATATCATTTTCTAAGCACCACATCAGAGCAAATTGAGTGACATAGATATTTGAGTGATTACCGGATTTGCAATAGATGTTGTGGATGATGATTTTGTTCCAAGTGTCATACTCATGACGAAGGTGTTTTCCTTGTACACCAGATTTCTCAATTTCAGCTCTTGGAGCATCATTTTTGCACAGTGCATCGATTAGAGGAGTTTTGTCTGAAATGAAGTTAGGAAGATTCGAAAGATCATGTTGCATGTTGTAGAATTTTTCTCCCTCAGTGGGAACGTCCAACATGATCCCGAAATCCTTGAGTGAATAACGATAATTAATGCCCAGAAGATTAAAGAATACTTTATCATTCATAAAGGTGAAATTAGCGTAAAATTCTCAAATGAGTGAGGGATGGATAGGACCGTTTAGAGTGAGAAAGGATTTCCATTTGATTTTTTCAAACTGCCTTACAAGTTCAGGCATTTCAGTGTGAGCAACTCTTCTCCCCTAGGCAATTTTTCTGCCTGTCAGAAATTCAATGTTGTAGGCAATTCTCTCTTTAAGATCAGATGGTGGATCATAAAAGTCTTTTCTTTTTGCTACAACGGTCTTGCCTTTTCCTCTAACCATTTTCTACACAATGATACTTCAGATTAATTCAAAGTGTATAATTCAATTGTAGGCAACAAGTTTTGCAAACTTTAATTATCATCGATACTTAGATGTTTTGATGTTAATGTTCTTCACATTTTCACTCTTCATTAGTGTCAATTAGTTTGCAACTAGATTAAGATTTTCACAAAGTTCATATGTGTTCTAGACTTTTGAGATCATCATCAACACATGTTTTGACATTCAATATTATTACATTCAATTAGCAACAATGTCATTCATATCATATGAACAATGCTTCTATGAAAATCTAACCTAGATGTATAATGAACCCTAGAATCATTCAATGTTAAATTAACACATAGATAGGTACTACTACAATCGTTTTCAGGTTGTTCTTCAAGAACAATTTCGATTTTTTGCATCAATTTAGGTTTTGATTCATTCTAGTTAGGGTTTCTTCATAACCCTAATTCATCATACAAACACAATTGAATGCTAGGAAAGCAAGAATTAATCATACCGAAAGTAGGAATTGAAATTGAAGGAATGAGCGTTCTTCTTTGTGCGGTCGATCTCCTCAGCCGTGTGTAAGTGTGTGTGTTTTGAAGTGGGTTGAAACAAAAATAAAAGTGAGGGTTTAATTTAATTTAAAACAAAATCAGACCACGCACGGTCGATCGTGGTGTTAGCCGTGCATGAATTTGTACATGTACAGGACAGGAATCTGCGGTCGAGTATACGGTCAGGCATGGTGCTGCCGTGGATCCTTCTGATCACTTATTTCTTCACTTCTTCTTTCTTCGAGTGCGTTTTGATGATTCTTAGGTTCTATAGAATACTTGAGGACAAGTTTTCTTTACCTAACATTAAATGATTACATCCTCCCGATGTTTAATCATCAATGACACGTAATATACTATATATATATATATATATATATATATATATATATATATATATATATATATATATATATATATATATATATATATATATATATATATATATATATATATATATATATATATATATATATATATATATATATATATATATATATATATATATTCATATTCAATCATTCACATAGTATACACAAAATGCATCAATCTAGTATTTAGCATATAAACACACAATCCTAAGGCAAGTAAGCTTCCTACACTAATCTTTTAAAATCACTTTTCAAAAACAATTTTGCATTTGTAAGAAAAACCTTTCATTAATACAAAGTCTTTTTGAGAAGGTTATTCTCATTAGCATTTTGATCATTGATTTTGATTGATTTTAAAATTACCCAATCCTTAACTTATCCCTACCATAGAATTGCTAGCTTGGTCCATTTTTCCCATATTTTCAATTTTCCTAATAATAGACAATAGACTTTGATTACAAAATTTATGTTTGCTAGAGTCGTGACATATATTCATTACATGTTTACCTCTTGATAAATCACAAATAGTTATCCTTTCAAGTTTTCTCTTCAATGTGTTATTTTCATCAATTAAAACTTTGTTAAGTTGTCTAACTTTGTGTAATTCTTTCTCTAAAAGTTTTACTTTGTCACGACTACTATCATACATAAATTTAATAGTCTTGTAATCATCTAACAATTCTTCATAATTAGAAGGATAGAATACATGTACCTCATTGCAATCCATGCTTGAGACATCATCTTCTTTAAATGGAGATTCAACATCTTCTTCACTTTGACCATCTTGATCCAAATCATTCCAAGAACTCATGAGGCAAAAGTCTTCATTTCCATTCAACCTTTTTGCTTGAGAATTACCAAGCTTCTCCAAATCCTTCCTTATTCCTTTAACCTTTAAACTCCTAGAGTTTTCTTCTTCTTGTGAACATAGTGAGTCCCAACATTCTTTTACACTTTTACATGAAATTATCTTTAACCTTTCTTCACTAGGAAGTATTCGATGAAGTAGTGAAATTGCATCAAATTGTTTCAAAACATCATTGTTTTGAAATGTTGACTTCACTAGTCTTGAACTAGCTTGTGGTACAAAGTCTCCTACTTTGATTATTCTCCAAAAGTAGTAATCCTTGGATTTGAGATAAGACTCAAATCTTAATTTCCACACATCAATATTCATCTTATCAAAGATTGGTGCTTCTTTCACCATTTCTTCCAAGTATCCCATAGTTTGAGTTGATTAGAGAATCGTTGACTCAAGTTTTTGCACAAAATGAATTTTGACACTTTCAAAAATGTTTGTAGAGCAATGATTTGAGCAACCGCTCTGATACCAATTGTAAGTAACTAGAGGGGGGGGGGGGTGAATAGTTACTTGATATGTTTTAAACACTTTTTTGATTGATCACCAAATTCGATTTAACTTTGATCAACTAACTCAACTCAAACTTGATGTGTGTAGTGTATATGTTCAAAATGATAAATGAAGTAATATAAAGAACATAGACACAAGGATTTATAGTGGTTCGGGTGGATGTTAATTAATCTACCTTAATCCACTCCCCGATTACACTAATCGGGATTTGTTGTTCACTAAGTACTTTTCTCCAAACCCGGTGGAGATCCGATCTACAAGTCTTCAACTTCTTTGGTAGACAACAAACCTAATCTTTCTATCCCTTTGAAAGATCAACTCTAACCTACATCAACTTGTCTTCACCTTGGATAAGTATTAATCTCCAAATAAGATTAATCAACTTCCTAAGTCCCTTTAAGGAAGTAGATCACTAAGCTAGCCTATACTTCTACTAATTCAAGTTACAAGACTTATACACTTTGCAATGATGATTCTAACACAATACTAGGACATACATCACAATAATTAAACTCACAAGATTAATGATTTTGATTAGTAAGTTTACAACAACCCAATTCTATATCTCTAAGATTATAGAATCTTCTCTTGCTTGATCACATTTGAGTAGTAATTGATGCACTTGTGATCACTGGAAATAAGTCTTTGAGATATGCAAGAGGGTCAGCTTCAAATGCTCTTAAATGTTTGCCTTTTATAGTGGAATTCAAAAAGTAGTCGTTGACACACGGTTGCCTTCACGGTCGACCGTGGTGCGACCGTGTGTGCTCAAGTCCAAATTTAGTATCCGTTGTATAGCCGTTTGACTCAAATTTGAGCACCACATTTTGGAACCTTTACTCCTTTTAGCACCTGCAAAAGAAGCCAAACATTCTATACAAGTACTATATGTATTAAGTGTGTGAGATTTGGTCTTAATGCATGAAAGTGACTAATCATTCCAAAAGTGGCAAACCAACATTCTTGGAGAAGTGTCTTGATTCATATTTTGGGAAATCTCAGTTTGGTTAAGACTTAGTTAGTCACTTTAATGCCCTTGGTTCAATTCTAAAGACTAGTCACTAAGTCATTAACTTCCTAGTTTCAATTAATCACAAGTCATGTTCTTTTTGAGTTTAGTTTAGAGATTAATTGAATAATGTCTCTATAAAATAATCATGAAGTATGTAGAGACATCAAAGTTAAGTCATAAGCAATCACCCTTAGTTACTTAGACTAGTCCAAATAGACAATTAACTATACTTTCATTGTGAATCATATTACACTTAATCTATTAGAGTAGGTTAGTTACTTGAATCCTAACTAGTGAGCACATAGCAAACATATTAATCAAGTTGACAAGTTTATGAGTATTAATCATATTGGCAACTAGCAAGTAATACTTACATAGCAAGAGATAGTTATTCTAGAATCAATCAAATAGATACTTGCACAACTTATAATTCAAGCTTTAACAAGTTTAAGTGCAATATAACATATTGCTTGATTAATGTGTAAGCACACATTAATGTCCAACACATGCACAAGGGAAGAGCAATCTCTAGTTAGGACTTGGTGATCATCCTAAATGTATCTAAGTGTGTTTTAGGATTACAAGTCATTACTAGTTAACCTTGAGAGCATTGTTCCTCATTTAGCCTTAATTAATCACTAAGTCATTTCTAATAGCAATTATTGTTCTAGTGACATTGGCTTAAGTGTGTTGGTACTTGATGATCATACTAAGAATATCTAGATAAGAATTAAGATCACAAGTTGTTGATTAACACTTATGTGTTATGCCTAATCTTGGTTAATTTGTCATTAAAGTGTCATTAGGCGTAATTAATCACAATTAGTGTTTTTATAACCAAAACTCAATTGAGTATGGAGAAGGCATCTATTATAAGCATGTTGAGAAAGGTTTAATGAATTATAGATGTCAGGAACTAGTCAAACTATATTTGGTCGAAAATGGTAACAGAGAAAACTGCGATCGCACTGCGGTTGACCGTGGTGGCGACCGTGCAACTTGTTTTCACAAAATTGCGTTGCAATTCAGTTTGGGGTTTCACGGTTGACTATGCGGTCTACCGTACCTCGACCGTGTGTTTAGCTGAACTTTTAATTTCATTCTTTAACTTATGTTTGACTTGGTCGTTTGCAAGATAAAGTATGGATTAGTTACCTTGCGTATTTTATGTTAAGATGTCAGTCCTTACTTATGCATATGTGTGTGTCATCAAACATATTCTTTGGTTAATCATACTTAAGTTTATCGTTTAGTGCATTAACCAACATTCAACCAACCCATGTTATCTCATCCCAAAAATGTTAAAGAAAATGGGACTGTAGACTCACTTTGAAAAGCACAGTAAAAGCTTAGTAAAACAGTATGGTAGCTAGACGATCGCAACCGTATAACACAACCTAATCAATTAGATTACCTTAAGTAAATACATAAGTCACACTATGTCAACCCATAGTATACGCGTAGTCCTAGCGCTCAGACTAACTCAACATATAAGCAAAAGTTAACTAGTTCATGCAAGTTAACAAAAGTCAACCAAAGTCAAACCAAAAGTCAAACTTGGTCAAGTGGTCAACTGAAGTCAACCATCCCATTAGGTCATGCAAACTTGGTCAACATGTCAATCCTAAGTCAACTAACATGTTGTAGCTCACAGTTTGTCAAGTACGCATTCGCAGTTTATCGTTTAGCATCAAATTCATGCACAAAGTCCAAATTTATTAATTTTTCGAGATCTATCCATCTAGATACATTACAAGATCAGTACATAAACTCATTTAATCAGATTCATAGCAACTAAATTCGTGATTCATGCAAAATACATTAATCGCGCAAAACAACGACTAACAATGAATCCAATCACAATCAATTGAGCACTAGACACTAATACACTATGTAATTGCACAAAAATCTGATCTAGAAAGATTAGGGTTAGTGATTATACCTTAAAACACCAATTGATTGATACTAATGCGTGTAGAACGATCAAGAAAACAACGTTTATGTTGAAGGTTTCTTGTAATTTCAAGTTTTGAGTGGTGTTATGGTGATGATGGTGATCAACGAGCAAGAAGGAGGGAGGGAGAGGCTCCAGTCGATTGATTTAGGGTTATGGGTTATGTTTGTAGTGTTTGCTTCTATTTAAAGTGTGGATTAGGGCCTAAATCAAGTAAGTTAATGACCACACAAGCCCAAACAACAAAATAAAGGGGGAGAGGGGGAGGGGTCGGCCGAATGGCCCATGTGGGTGGTCATTGGGCTCGTCTCGCTTAATTACTTGTACGCGTCTGGTCCGTTTAGGGTGCTGTTAACCGTATCGGGTCTTCGAAATGTTAACCGGTCGTTGAAACATAATTCACCGGGTTTAACTTATTAAATAAATAATAAATTAATTAAGTTTTTCATAAAGTTTATTAAAAATAATTATTTTATCATTTTTCTGAGTTCCATAAACTGAAAGGCTTTCTATGCGATTATCGTAATCGTGTCATTTTCTAGGTATTTCATTATTTGAAACAAGTTCATCAATTAATATAAACATGTTAATTCATGTAATCCACTAGGATCATGTATGCATTTAAATCATTTAAACATATAAAGTTTTACGTAATCACCGTTAAATAATTAACGGACAAACAACGATAGTAACGAAAAAAGTATGGTTGTTATATCATGAAATCAGAACAACACATATACAGGCCATAGCAACGCGCGGCTAGCACCCTAAGTTGTTACAATTAAGAATGAAGACTAAGATTAAAACTATAAATTGTTTACTAATTTTATTAACAAACAATAAAAGAAGAGTTAAGAAAAAAAAATCTTACATGGAATTATTGATCAGAACTCGAAAGTAGATGGAGAGGTTTGTGAGATGTACGCAAACAACAAGTTAGCTTTTCTTATTTGACTAATTAGGTTTTTTCTTACCTAATGTTTTGGAAGAGCTATTTTTAATTTTTTTATAAGGGCTAATATATAAAATTCATATTTTTAATACTTATATAATATTAAACTTCTAGTAATTATATAAAAGATTGGAGGGGCTAGCACCCTGACATGCCTCCCTTGAATGTCCGCCTATGTTGATGATTGATATGCATTGATACCTTTAAGTGTAACTAAGATGTGTTAGATACTGTATTTATGTACTTTTAAGTAAATATCTAAGCAATCTACTCCGTATTTTTTAAAAGAGTTTTTAACATATATCCCCTTATTAAGTGCTTAATTTACATATTTCTCCTTACATGTAGGTGATATCAAATAAGCCCATTTTAAACATAAAAACCCATCAAATATACCCAATTAATTAATTTTAAGCATTTTATAACTTTTAATGCTCAATTTAACTGAAATCGAGTAAACTATGAACATTTTATAACTTTGGATGATTAATATTACTGAATTCGTGTAGGTACAAGTGATATGAAATGTTATTAACCAATAACGCTAATCAATTTATACGACTCGCTTTGAAAAAGATATGTGATATTTTGTCTGAAACCATGATTAAAACCATAAATTCTTTCGATTGAGAACTAATTGATTGGCTTACTTGGATCGACAAACCCTTTGAGTGTGGATTGTTGGAAAATTAATTAAATTGGTGTCACACCCCCAAATAGGGCCTGGGGTATTTGTGACTAATTATATCAAATAACAATTGTATAAACGAGAACGACTCTATATGAGACGTTTAATTGAGTTTTGCAGCGGAAGATAAATAGATTACATTGTATTTAGAGCATTAAATGTTTTTAAA